>NC_059328.1:41095227-41398257 GCF_018350155.1 Leopardus geoffroyi
CCCTTCCCCCAAGGTCGGCCAGGTGAACATCTAATCCTCTTTAAGGACTCAGCTCTCCTGTTACCTCTGTCCAGTCTCTGCATTCCCCTCCCTTCCTCTGTGAATCCATCACTCCCTTGTTTCCCTCCTTCAGACCCTCTATTCCATAAGCAGCACATACAACACTTGGGTGTTAATATCCTTGTTTAGTACATGAATGTTTCATCCTAAAGGCATTTCGCTCCTTACCTAGTGTAAATTGCATGCAGGTGGGGACCCTGCATCTGTTATTTCCCCAGCATCTGGTTCATAATACTCAGTAGTTTGAGGTAAGTGAAGACTGTAAGCCCTTGAGAACAAGGACTGTGTCCTCAATGCTTTGTGAAATTACTGGCACTTAAGAAGCACTTATGTTGAATGAATTAATGAATTTGAATTCAGTACTGTGTGTTTTATAAGTTCATACACCTGTTTCTTCCAAACATTGTCACAGGGAAGTCTTAATCTTTGTGATTCTTTAAAGATTTCACTCCTCATTTCCCTCAAATACTATAGGACAGTATGCTTATTTCAGTCTCATGAGCAAATTTTTTTGAGGTATGATTTTTATTTCAAAATCTCTTTCCATGCTCCCTAATCCCTTTCCAGACAAATTTACTGTCTTGACTTAACTGCCCTTTTTCTCATCCTTATCATAATACAGTGTTATGGATAACTTCTGTGGAATTTATGGGAATTGTATTTGCCTTTTCCAGGAGGAATAGATGATAATGAGAAGTTTTTTGGTGTCATGAAGGAACATTTTTTGAAACATGTTATTTGTGACTGGGAGTTTTTGTGGTTGCCCTTTCCTGAAGTGAATGACGCACATACTGATAAGCCAGTTTGGTATCAATTGAAAGAAAATAATTTCTTTAAAAGATGGGAGCATAAAAAAAACTTGTAGAAAAAACTTTTTCCCCTCCCAAAGGAAATAAGATTTTTAGTAATGATTTATTTAGATGATCTAAGAAACACAAGTCCAAGGGCAATGATTTATACATTCAGTAGACAGAAGTAATATTTTTTTCTTCAAAAATAGTATATAATTAACAGAGCTACAGGAGTTATTAGATTATTTCTTTAAAGAATAGTCTCAGGGACACCTGGGTGGCTCAGCTGGTTAAGTGTCCAGACTCTTAATTTCAGCTCAGGTCACCTCATGGTTTATGGGATCAAGCCCCACCTTGGACTCTGCACTGAAAGTGCAGAGCCTACTTGGGATTCTCTCTCTGCCCCTTGGGCGTGACCTCTCTCTCTCTCTCTCAAAATAAACATTAAAAAAAAGGTCTTAACTGCAGTAGGATTTTTTAAAATTCAGAAAGGCAATAGCTGGTTGTAAGGGAACACACTGAGTATTTTTCTGTAGTTGGTAGTTTAAGAGATGTCCTTTGTGTTTGTAGTGCATGAGATTCATGTATGCCAAGAACTTTATATACTAAACATCTCAGTTCCACTTATTTCCTATTAGCAGTATCTGATTTATTTTATTTATGTTTAAAAAGTAAATACTATACCATTATGATAAGTTTATAGGAAGTACCTGTTTCTTTCCTGGATTTGTTTAGTATCCTCCTAACTGGTCTCTCTGCATTCACCTTTGTCAACCCAGCAGCCAGAGTAATTCTGGTAAAACAGATCTTGTCACTCGGCTCAACCTTCTGTGGATCACCATTTCATTCACAGTAAAAGCCAAATTCCGTAGTGTCCCATAAACCCTACATAATCTTTATACCCCCATATATATCTCTTGACGCCTCTCTTACTATTCCTCCCCTGCTGGCTTCTCTTTTACCTTCTCTGGACTGCTTGTTTCTAGGATACTCCCAAGACGTGTGTATTCCTTGGTTGTTTTTATGCCTGGAGTACTCTTCCCCAGGTATTACTGTGGCTGACTCCCTCACTTCCTTCAGGTCTTTACTTAAATGACACCTTCATAAACCCTCTCTGAACACCTTAAGTTAAAATTACAACCTACCCCAACACCCTGGAATTCTCCCTTACCCTGTTCTATTTTTTTCCCCATAGTGTTTATCACTCTCTAACACACTGTCTTAACTATGTGTATTGCTTATTATCTGTCTTCTCCCACTAGGGCTAAGCTTCTTAAGGAAAGTAACAGTAACTGGCATACATTAGGCCCTCAATTATTGGTTAAATGAGTGGATTTTTTTTTAATTTATTCATTTTTTGAGAGACAGAGCGTGAGTGGGGGAGGAGCAGAGACAGAGGGAGACACAGAATCCAAAGCAAACTCCAGGTTGTGAACTGACAGCACAGAGCCCAACGCAAGGCTTGAACTCAATGAGATCAGTCGGCTTAACCTACTGAACCACCCAGGCGCCCAGAATGGATTTGTTTTAAATGAATTAATATATTTTGAGGCCAATGCAGTTTAATGTCTTGTAGGAATTATGCATATTCCTAGTGCCTTCATTCTTTTATTATGGATCATTTTCAAGCAATCCTAAAAATAAAATTTCAGTAATATTAAATATAGTAATTGGTTTAAAATAATTATAAAATTATTTAAGATTTTTTTTCCACTGTATTCTGTAACAAAATGTTTTTTTATCAGAAACTATTGGAATTCTTGTCCTTAAAGAAATGGGAGGGGGGCGTCTGACTTCAGCCAGGTCACGATCTCGCGGTCCGTGAGTTCGAGCCCCGCGTCGGGCTCTGGGCTGATGGCTCAGAGCCTGGAGCCTGTTTCCGATTCTGTGTCTCCCTCTCTCTCTGCCCCTCCCCCGTTCATGCTCTGTCTCTCTCTGTCCCAAAAATAAATAAACGTTGGAAAAAAAAAAAAAAAAGAAATGGGAGGGAAGAGGTTAGAGCTTTTCTTGAATTATAAGGTAAAAACAAAGAAATTGGGCACACCCCATACTCTCTCCTTCCTGAATCTTTAAAAAGAATACAAAGGAAATCTGCCAATCAAAGACAGTCTTAGAACGGTTGTGAGAGGGAAGATAAATCATGAAAGGCTGGGGTATGAAGGTCCATAAGAGGAAAGGTCAGCTGGTAGCCCAATACTGAAAGGTATATATGAACAGGTTTAAGACCTCCCTCCATTTATCATAGGATAATTCAGGAGTAGCACTTTGTTAAAAAGCTTAATATTCATAGAGCAACAACAAAAGCTGCTTTACAGTATTTCTATCTTAATACTGTGTATATATTTATATAAAGATTGGTACCTCAGTTTTGCAGTGGTTAGTTTGGGATTTACTGATCTCATCATCCTGTCATATACTTTAATTCATTTGGGATTTTAATATCAGAAGAAAATACATTATTGTTAATACAGCAGTGAGTGCAATTGTAGCTCTGAATTTGGAGTCAGATGGATCTGAGTTCCAAGCCTGATTGTCACTTACATGTAAAATAAGTTAACAGATTATATTGTGTTTTAAGGAACTTCTTTCATGAATAATACATTTTGGATATTTCAATTTTTTTTAATATTTATTTTTGAGAGTGAGAGTGAGTGAGTCTGAGTGGGGGAGGGGCAGACAGAGGGAGACACAGAATCCAAAGCAAGCTCCAGGCTCTGAACTGTCAGCACAGAGCCTGATATGGGGCTCCAACCCATGAACTGTGAGATCATGACATGAGCTGAAATCGGACACTCAACCGACTGAGCCACCCAGGTGCCCCAACATTTTGGATATTTCAAATTGTGACTGAATAAAGCTTTCTTCAAGATACTTAAAAAAAAACAAAAGGCTTAGATTTGTTTGGAACTCATTAAAAGTAACCCATCTCCTTTAAAAATCTAGAATATAATAAAATACTGCATTTATTTTTAAGTATTAAAATTAATACCTTGTAATATATTAATACCTGTAATAAAATTAATACCTTGTTTTTCTGGTAACAATATGAAGTTAAATTTAGGTATTTGAAGATTTTTTTATGTATTACATTTTCTCTCTTTGGAAATTACCTCAATCTGTATTTCACACATCTTCATCTTATTATTTGACTTAAAAAAAAATTACTTTCTGTGATATTTTATCCCTCCCCTCTTAAAGTTTTCTTTTCCTTAAAGTGCAGATCAGCTCCAATCTCTTTGACAAAGCCTTCCCTGACCATTTTTGTTTGTAGTATTTTCATAATATTTATCTGGAAATCATGTATTGCTTGATTAGTTCTTAGTGCTTTAACAATGATTATTTTTCCAAATTAGTTACTTTAAAAATGAGAATGATGTGTTAAGATTTTAAAAATTTCTCAGTGGAGTGGAATGGCATTCTACACATTGTAGATACCTAGTGCCTAACTTAGAACTGTGCCTTTTCCCTTTTATATTGTCAGCATCATGATTGAAGTCCTCTAATGGTCTCCTCTCTTCCCCATTCATTTCATTCTTCAATGCTTGATAAACCTATCTAGATCAGATCCCTTGCCTCTTAATCCATAATGATTCTTCATGACTTACTACTGAAGATCTCTGTATTAGCAATCAAAGTCATGATCTGGCTCCTAACATACTTTTCCAGCTTTTTGTGGTCTTGCATACAACTTTTACTTGAGTCAGCCTGAAAAGTTTGCTATATTCTGTATATGCATTCTGCTTTCTTGCTGTCGCTCTTTGGTTCCCATTGCCCAGAATTCTCTTCCTTAATTGTTCCTGGTATAAATTCTAGTTTTCAGGGTCCAGCTCAAATGCCATGAATCCTTTTCTGATTTCCCCAATTTGAATAACATCTTACTCTGAACTCCTTTAGTACTTTACCACTATTAGGACACTTTACCCTTCCTATTTGATTTTATTTATAACAGTGTCATACCTCTTCTGTGAGACTATAACTCTTATTCATCTTTGCATTCCTAGAGCTGTGCTTTTCACATAGCAGGCACTCAAATACTTGAATAAATGTGAAAATCAGTTACTGGATTTTTCTGTTAAGTGGGAGGTTTTATGGTTGTTTGCTTCTATATGAATTGTTCCAGAATCCTGTGCCTTTGGCCTTTGTACTTTAAAGGATTCTGCTGTTTGTGTCTACCACATTATCTGTTTTATCTGTATACATTTTTGTTCTGTCACTTCTAATTTATAAAGTATATGAACTTTTTCATTTGAGATTGGTTTGTGTTCTGGTGGTTTAGCTTGCCTTGGTTTGTTTATGTGTGTGTGTGTTTGTTTTTAAAGATACTGCTTATTTGTTACCATTGTTGCAAGGGTTTTATTTATTTGTTTATGCCTGAAACCCATTCTGGGTGTTCTTTAATTAAGGCTGATTCTTTGCCATTAAGAATGTACCTACCTTTAAGAGTAGGACAGTTTACATGTCACAGTTTAATTCTAGAGCTAATTATAGGGTAACTTGAGAAGATAGGGGTAATGAGTTACTTGTCCATAAGATCTGAGAAGTTGACTTCCTTAAAATATTGAGTTAATACTTTCTAGAAACATCCATATTTTGTAAAATTTCAATTTATTAAAATCTTAGTGTAATACTTTAGGTAGAATGAGAGTCTTCTTTTTAAAGATCTTAATTTTATTTGGCTTCTAAATAGAAAAAGTGTCACAGAATGACTAGTATAAGTTCTCCCTTCAACTTGTGCCACTTTTTCTCTTTTGTCTTCTGTCTTTACTATGTCTTAGCCAAGTTAAATTCTGTAAATGAGGAGGGGAATGAAAGGAAGATAATTGTAAATACAATTAGAATTAGATGTTATATTTGTCATCTTGCCTCCAGCCATTTCTGAATATAATTATCTTCTGTGTATAACCTTCCTTCAAGCAAAGAGTTAGGGATGATCTTTTTCTCTCCTGTATTCAAATAGGCTATTAAATAGGCTGTAACAAATTTTTAGAAGTTGATTCCTTTCCAGTAACTTCTAATACTGAATATAACAAATATTTATGATAGTTAACATGCTCAGAATTCAGGATCTTTGCAATTGGTATATAAATGAAGTGGTAGAGATAATAAAGACTAAGAGTGGAAATATGAGTGAAAGAGAAGGCAAAACTGGCTAATAGCCAAAGTGTGTGTTTTTAATGGCAAAAGAGATTGCTACATGCAATTGAAAAGTAAAGCGATAACGGAGAACTAAATATATTCTGCTCTTGGATAATCTGCCTGACCTTTTGATTCTGATATTCAACTTGGCTTTACGATATGTTCCTTTTGAGTCTTAGAGTTCCTTATTTTAACTGATCAGGAATACTTTTGAGTTCAATTTAATATGAATGCATATATACGTATGTTTTAATTAAATAGCCAACATGGAGTGTGCTCCCAGAGGCCAGTTGAGTAATTATCTTGTTACTTAACCCAGAGAGCATATCTTAAAGTAACTAAGGGATATGAAATTGTGGAAACGAAGAAAGCAGTCCTGCAGATATATTTGTTTCTAAATTTATTAAAACTTTTCTGAATTCTTACAAAACTGAATGGTTTTAAGAAGAGTGAAACTTGTATAACTGGCCCAGCTAGCTAAAATTACATGTAATGGGGGCCCATGGGTGGCTCAGTCGGTTAAGTGTCTGACTTTGGCTCAGGTCATGATCTCGTGGTTCGTGAGTTTGAGCTCTGTGTGGGGCTCTGTGCTAACAGCTCAGAGCCTGGAGCCTGCTTTGGATTCTGTCTTCCTCTCTACCCCTCCCCCACTGGTACTCTGTCTCTCTCTCTCTCAAAAATAAACATTAAAGGGGCGCCTGGGTGGCGTAGTCGGTTAAGCGTCCGACTTCAGCCAGGTCACGATCTCGCGGTCCGGGAGTTCGAGCCCCGCGTCAGGCTCTGGGCTGATGGCTCAGAGCCTGGAGCCTGTTTCTGATTCTGTGTCTCCCTCTCTCTCTGCCCCTCCCCCGTTCATGCTCTGTCTCTCTCTGTCCCAAAAATAAATAAACGTTGAAAAAAAAAAATTAAAAAAAAATAAACATTAAAAACATTTCTTTTAATTCCATGTAATTTTGTATAAAAATTTCTTTAAAATTTTTTTTTTTTTATTTTTGGAGTGGGAGCAGAGAAGGAGGCTCCATGCTGTAAGCACGGGGCTCAAACTCACAAACCATGACCTCATGACCTGAGCTTAAATCAAAAGTTGATGCTTAACCAATTGAACCACCCAGGCACCCCGACAATTTAATTCTTATATTTGTGGGGGGAAAAGCAGTTTATCATAAACTGAATAAGTAAGGCTTTAAAGATAAAAACCAGGACACTCCATAACAGTCTTTTTTTTTTTTTTTTTTTTTTATCAGTCAGCAAGTTTATGTTATGCCCAAGGGGAAAGGAAAATGAGCCCTTTACCCCTAAGGAGCTACCATTTTATTTTAGTTAAGGGGATGAGATTAATGGATGTACAGGAAGCATTTGTTAGTCTGATGAAACAGTATATACTGAATGAAGTATTAAATTGATGTAGACTTTGGAAGTTGGGGGATCAATTTTGTGATACAGCAGTGAATCACAAATTTACTTTTTAGCTTCTGAAGATTTCAGGTGAAGTCTTACATGAACATTGGTGTAAGAAATGGAATAAAAACAAAAGAGTTGCCCTGAATAAAATATGAGTGGGGGATCTTGGAGCCAAAAGAGTAATCAGTAGGTGGTGAACATGAATTTAGAGAGAGTTGTATAATTGTGTTACATTAAAGTAATAATATACGTGTGTAAATAAATTTTTTTATTTATTATGTACACTGAAGAGTATATCTTTAACAGTATATAACTAATAGTATCTTAACTATATAGCCCGGTGAATTTTTGCACGTTATAACCACCATCAAGATACATAGCCTGTTTCTAACCCGAGAAGTCTCCCTCATACCTCCTCCAACAGTCAATATCCCTTTGCCAAAGACAACCACTATTTTTTTAAGTTTATTTATTTTGAGAGAGTTATCTTTAACATAACTAATAGTATCTTAAACTGTATAGTCCAGTGAACTTCTACATGTTATAACCACCATCAAGATATATAGCCTGTTTCTAATCCCAAAAGATTATACTCATATTTCCTCCAACAGTCAGTACCCCTTTGCCAAAGATAACCGCTATTTTTTCTTTTAAAGCTTATTTATTTTGAGGCAGAGTATGAGCAGGGGAGGGGCAGAGAATGGGAATGAGAATCCCAAGCAAACCCTGCAGTGTCAACACAGAGCCTGATGCGGGGCTCCAACTCATGAACTGTGAGATCATGACCTGAGCCAAAATTAAGAGTTAGATGCTTAACCAATTGAGCCACCCAGGCGCCTGATAGCTGCTGTTCTGACCTTATCACCATATTCGTTTTGCCTAGTTTTGAACTTAAATAAAATAATAGTTCATTCAACATTCAATATATGAATAACATAAAATTCATTTATGTTATTTATGTAGCAGTAGTTTATAATTTTCAATGCTGTATTCAGCTGTATAAATCTACATTTTTTCAATCCATTCTATTGATGTATATTTGGGTTCTGTTAGCTTTTGACTGTATAAATCTGTGACCATTCTTTTTATGTACATAATGTACATACTATTTTATTTTGGGTATATAGTCTTTCCCACAGCATTTTATTACAGAATTTTTAAAAAATAAAGAAGCTGACAGAATTGTTTGAACACGCATATTCCTATGACATAGATTCTGTGCATTTTGCTATTTGTTTTAACGCATATCCATCTCACCTATCAATCCATCTTATTTGTTGATGCATTTCAAAATAAATCGACAAGTAGTTTTCCAAAGTGGTTTATCAATTTACACTCCTATCAGCTATGTATGAGAGTTCTGTTTGCTCTACATCCTTACCAGCACCTGGTAGTATCAGTCTGTTTTATTTTAGACATTTTGTTAAGTGTGTAGAAGTCTTTTCATTGTGGTTTTAACTTGCATTTCCCCAGTGAGAAATGCGTACCGATATGCTTACTAGTATGTGGTCTTTTGTCGCTGGCCTTTTTCACTTAGCATAGTTTTCACGATTCATCTGTGTTGTAGCATGTATTAGGACTTCATTCCTTTTTATTGTGAAATAATTCCATTGTATGAATCTACCACATTTTGTTTAGCCATTGTTCAATTAATGCACATTTGGGTTTCCACTTTTTGGCTGTTAGAACACTGCTATGGACATTTGTGTAAAAGTTTAAAAAAATTTTTTTAACATTTATTCATTTTTGAAAGGCAGAGAGAGACAGAGCGCAAATGGGGGGAGGGGCAGACAGAGAGGGAGACACAGAAACAGAAGCAAGATCCAGGCTCCGAGCTATTAGCACAGAGCCCGATGTAGGGCTCGAACTCATGGACCGCGAGATCATGACCTGAGCCGAAGTCGGCCACTTAACCGACTGAGCCACCCAGGCACCCCTGTGTAAAAGTCTTAAATGAATGTGTTTTCATTTCTCCTTTTATACACCTGTTAGTGGACTTGCTGTGTCATGAGTCCATGTTTAACCTTTTCAGGAACTACCAGACCATTTCCAAAGTACTTTTACCATTTTATATTCCCACCAGCAGTGCACAAGAGTTCCAATTTTTGCACATAGTTGCCAAAGCATATTGTCTGTTTTATTGTAGCCATCTTAGTGGCTATAAAGTGGTATCTCATTGTGGTTTTGATTGCATTTCCCTGAAGGCTAATAATGTTGAGCATGTTGGGGTACTTGGGTGGCCCAGTTGGTTGAGTGTCCAGCTTGATTTCTGCTCACATCAGTGAGATTGAGCCCTGCATTGGGCTTTGCACTGGGCGTGAAGTCTGCTTAAGATTCTCTCTCTCCCTTTGCCCCTCTTCCCTGCTCGTACACTCACTCTCTCTAGGAAAAAAAAAATGTTGAGCATCTTTTTATGTGCTTGTTGGCATTTGTATATCTTCTTTGGAGAAGTATTCAAATTCTTTGGCTATTTTCATTCTTTAATTTTATTATTTTTTTGGAAAGAATGCAAGGGGGGGGGGGAGAGAGAGATAGAATCTTAAGTGGGGCTTGATCCAACCACCCTGGGACCATGACCCAAGCTGAAATCAAGAGCCAGATGCTCCACCAACTGAGCCATCCAGGCACACCCCCTTTGTCTATTTTTAATCAGGTTGTCTTTATTATTGAGTTGCTTGCAAGAGTTTTTTTATATATTCCAGTCCCTTGTAAGATATATGATTTGCAAAAAAGTTTTCTACCATTTTGTTGGTTTTTTCACTTTCTCCGTGGTGTTATTTGAAGCACAAAAGTTAATTTTTTTGAAGTCCAATTTATTTTTTCTTTTGCCATTTGAATTTTTGATGTTGTGTCTAAGAAGTTTGGCCAAACCAACAGTCAAAAAGATTTACTCTTTTGTTATATTTTCAGTTCTCACATTTTAGGTGTAGATTCATTTTGAGTTAATTTTTCTGAATGGAAGGACCAAATTTATTCTTTTGCAAGTGACTGTCCTGTTACAGCACCATTTGTTGAAAAGAGTATTCATCCCCTGTTGTCTTGTCATTCCTGCCCCTAATCAATCGTCCATAAATACAGGGGTTTATTTCTGGACTCTTCAGTTATGTTCCATTGATTTTTATATCTATCCTTAGTGCTAATACTACACTAACTGTAATACGTTTTGAATTCAGAAGTGTGAATTTTCCAACTTTATTCTTATCATTCAACATCGTTTTGGCTATTCTTAGTCCCTTTTAATTCCATATGAATTTTAGGATCAGCTGTCAATTTCTGTAAATAAGCCAGCTGGGATTTTGATAGGGCCATTTGAACTTTTTTTTAAGTGAATGTACACTGAAACATCATTTTCATCCAAAGTCCATAGTTTATATTAAGGTTCACTCTTTGTGTACATTGAGTTTGAACAAGGGTATAATGACATAGATCCACCATTAGAGCATCATTCATAACAGTTTCCCTGACCTAAAAAAATCCTCTATGCTTCACGTATTCATCCCTCCCTCCTTCTGATCCCTGACATCTACTGAGCCTTTTACTTTCACCATAGTTTTGCCTTTTCTAGGATGTCATATAGTTAGAATCATAGAGGATGGGGCCTTTCTAGATTGTCTTCTTTCATTAAGTAATATAAAATTAAAATTCCTCCGTGTCTATCCATGGCTTAAGAACTCATTTCTTTTTAGCACTGAATGGTATTCTGTTTTCTTGATGTACCACAGTTTATCCTTTTACCTACTAAAGGACATCTTGATTACTTCCAAATAGTACTTATGAATGAATAAAGCTGCTATGAACATCCACATGTACATTTTTGGGTGGACATAAGTTTTCAACTCCTTTAGGTAAATACCATGGAACACAGTTGCTAGATTGTATGTGGTTAAGAGTATGTTTGTTTTTGTAGGAAACTGCCAAACTGTCTTATAGTGGCTGTGCCACATTGTATTCCCACCAGCAGTGAGTGAGATTTTCTATTGCTCCACATTTGATACTGTCAGTGTTTTGGATTTTATCATTCTAATAGGTGTATAGTGGTATGTTTTGTTTGTTTTAATTTGCAATTCTCAGTGCTTCTCAGTGTCATCCCCTTTACCCTTAGGTGGGACAGGATGGCAAGAGGAAGATGAGGTTGGATACTTCCCTTCCTCCATGTGGTAGGCTAGAACCAGTTGGATTTGAGTATTTCCATTTGATCAGATAGGTTAGGCTCTGATAAAACTTTTGCAGGTTGACTCTGGCAAAAGTTTCTCCAGAGTGCAGGCCGTGTTAAGAAGAATGCTCTGGTGTATATCAGAAGATCTTTTTCCTCCCCCTATTAGATGCATGAGGGGATTTTTCTCTGATATTTACTGTGGACCTGGTAGAGCTCTTGAAGATAAAGAGGTGGGGGCACCCCTGGAGTTTCTAACTCAGACTTGGGCACGCTAAACCTCTAGCAGTCTGTCAGTTACAATTCAAGTTTTCCTACCCTAGCACTGGTCTGCTTATGGATTTCTGCTCTGGTAAGTTTTGATTTTCTGTATACACTTGTCTGTCTGTCTAATTTTTGGGTCAGCAGTTTTCCCTGTGACCTCACTTCCCTGACAGATACAAGAAGAGTTGTTGGTTTTTCAGTTTGTTCATTTTCTTTTGTTAGGATGGAGTGGTAGTTTGTAAGCACCTTACATGCCAGACCAGAAACTAGAAATTCTTAATTTCCATGATAATTCTATAAAAGTGAATATTATCCCATCTTACAGATAAAGAAACAGCTTTAGCAGTAGAGCCAGGCATCTATGAGACAGGAATTTTATTTTTTTTAATTTTTTATTAAAAAATTTTTTTTAACGTGTATTCATTTTGAGAGTGACACAGAGCGTGAGTCGGGAGGGGCAGAGAGAGAGGGAGACAAAGCATCTGAAACAGGCTCCAGGCTCCGAGCTGTCAGCAGAGAGCCCAACGCGGGGCTTGAACCCATGAACCATGAGATCGTTACCTGAGCTGATGTCAGGCGCTTAACCGATTGAGCCACCCAGGCACCCTGAGATGGGAATTTTAGACAGTAGAAGTAATTGTACATCATGACAAAGGAAAATAGATGTAATATGCCAGATTTGGCTCAAAGGCCATGGGAACAGGGGAGTCCGTTTCCAGTAGAGTTAACCTGTCAGGAGAATGGGATATTGGAATGAAGTGGCTTTCACAAGGATAATTGAAGTAATGGGGTTCCTTTAAAATGGAGTGGATCTTCTAAAAATATTTCATAAAGGTAGGTTTGATATAGCACAACAATGTTCTGCTAAATTGACAAAAATACCCCTGTGCTTAACGTCTGTTTTGTCATTTGAGGATAAGCAGCCCTGCCAGCTCAGTGTAATATTGAAGGTAGCAATGTGTGTTTTGGTGTTTCCATGTCTTTTCTGTCAGTGATTCTCCTTTCTGTCTAACTTTTCTCAACCACATCAATATAAGAAATGGCATATTCATCACTGGTTGATATTAAGGCACCGGCGCCTGTCTATTAATTAATGCTAATTGCAGCATAGTGTGGATGTGTTTTATTTAGTGTTACCTTCTTGTCTCATGTGTCCTGGTTTCTTCTCTTTCATTGTGATATTTTTTAAATGTGGAAGTAGTAGAATTAAGGGAGCTAAGAGGGCTCTGAAGCCACAGGAACTAGTAAGTAGTCAGTTCAGGGTAATAGTAATAGAGGAGCAAGGAGGTCCAGAAAACAAGTCTAAAAAAGAAATGAGTGGGGTGCCTGGGTGGCTCAGTCGGTTGAGCGTCCGGCTTCAGCTCAGGTCATGATCTCATGGTCTGTGAGTTCGAGCCCCGCGTCGGGCTCTGTGCTGACAGCTCAGAGCCTGGAGCCTGCTTCGGATTCTGTGTCTCCCTCTCTCTCTGCCCCTCCCCCGCTCATGCTCTGCCTCTCTCTGTCTCAGAAATAAATAAACATTAAAAAAAAAAAAAAAAGAAATGAGGTAGTAAAGTCACACAGAATGTAATGGATTCAGTTGTAGAAGGTACAATTGCAATTAGATTAAAGTGAGATTTACCAGTTTAAACAGGGATTTATTTTGGATAGATAAGTCTTGGGTAGAAAACTTCCTAGAATTACACATTTTTAACAATTTTGTCAAGATTTTTTGTTCTAGTATAGTACCTTTGGTAACAATGTCTTACTCTCAACTGGGTCCTTTTTCAAACTTCACACCCCTCCCTTTTCATTGTTACTCCTTCCACATAAATCACTGAAATACTGACTTCTGAGCAGATTTCCATCTCATCTTACTGATTCAAAATTATTAAAAAGATTAGTTTATTATACTCAGGAAGTAGTAACAGGGTATCTTCAGAGTCTTGAATTAATTATGTAGGACTGTTTGCGTTATTTGATGAAACCTATTCTACTTTTAATTCTTGTACCTGCTTTTTATCATTTTTTCCCTCATTTTCTATTCCCACTATCAGATGGTTCTTCATCTCATGTTAATGCATCTGCCCTTGCTGTGCCTCTCATTCTGCGTATTGGAAAACCAGATAATCAGGCTTGCCATAATATTTCCTAGCAGCTGCCAATAGAGATTCCAAAGGCAGTACTGATGACTAAAGCAGCATTTTTATTTGTTAATAAAGTATTTGGGGATTTGGATACATGGCACCTTTTTATTTTTTTATTTAGAAAATTTTTTTCAATGTTTATTTTCGAAGGATAGAGACACAGAGAGTGAGCAGGGGAGGGGCAGAGAGAGGAGATACAGAACCCGAAGCAAGCTCCAGGCTCTGAGCTGTCAGCACAGAGCCCAATGTAGGGCTCGAACTCACGAACTGTGAGATCATGACCTGACCCAAAGTTGGACACTTAACTGACTGAGCCACCCAGGCACCCCAATTTATATTTTAAATGTTTATTTAAACACTGCTTTTGTGAGTGGGGAAGGACAGAGAGATAGGGAGAGAGAGAATCCCAAGCAGACATGTTGTCAGTGCAGAGCCCAATGTGCGACTCAATCCCAGGAACCATGAGATCATGACCTGAGCCAAAATCTAAAGTCGGACACTTAACTGACTGAGCCACCCAGGTGCCCCCATGGCACCTTTTTTTTACAAAAAAATTATTTTACAGTTTCCTTGGCTCAAATTTGTTTAAGTAAATAAACTCAATTTTAGCATGAATTCCACATACATGAGACTAGAACAATTGAAAAAAAAAAAAAGAAGGAACCTTAAATACTGAGGTAAGCTTAAAAGTGTTTCATTTTTCACATATGCCTTCTTCTCTTTCCCAGCTGTTTTTCATTATCTGGAATTTTCTCTCCCTATATTTTATTTCTTGATGCTTTTTATTTATCCCTTAAAACATATTTTAATTAGCTGGGACTTGTTACAACATCTAAATTCTTAAGTTCAATGTAATCTTTAAGTTGATGAATACTTACCTTTGGTCCACACATACCTATAAGGTCATGGATAGAACTGCATTTTCCTTGGTAATACAGGTTCCAAGGTAAAACATAACTTTTTCTTGCTAATCTTACGTATTCATTCAAAAAAACTGAGAAATGGTCCATAACTTTCCAGATTGCCAAAGGTTTCTGTGCCACAAAGACCGTTAAGAATCCCTGAGAGGCCGTCTCTAGTTGCAGGTCATGAGTTCATATCACTGCTGCCAGAAACCACAAAGCCTTTGGGGTTTGAGCCACAGAGTTCTGATAGGTGTGTGGTATAGGAATTCAGTTAAATTTTGTTGTTGCAACACTGTTAGGTAAATTTTCAGACCTCATTTATGAAATGAGTCCATTTAAAAATGGCTGAAATTCTGAAATTTGTTGAGAAAATTAACTTGAAGTATCAATTCTTAAGTCATAGATGAAAAATGTATCACAAGGAAAATGGCAGCATAACAAGTATAACAAGACTATGGGCTTTCAAACATTTTTTTTTTTTTGGCACCTCACAATAAAAAGTATATTTTATTCCATACTTTGGTTTATAAAAACAGAGACAGGTTTCATAAAACAATATTGATCCTTGCTATATATTCTGTATATTCTATTTCATTTTCTTAAAAGTCCTCGGACCTCTAACACTGATTTTACAACTCACGGTAGATTAGGACCTGCCGTTCAGAAAACATTCCAAGATGTAGAGCCAGAAAGATAAGATTGTGAAATACATTAAAATATTTTGTATGTTTGGCATCTCAAACAAGATCTCTTAGGAAATCAAACTTGCCTGTTGTAAAACAGCATTTTAGAGAAGTGGGTACATGTTTATACCCTGGGAGTAGTCATTAAGCTGCTTATGCCATGCCATTTATATTTATTATCTTAAGGATATCTTAGGGACTTTAGAGTAATGGAAAGCTAGCCACTAAATAATTTTAAATGGAGTTATGGGTGAGGTGATTATGTAAATTAGATTTGCATTTGAAAGATGTCTGAGAATAGGAAGGGGGTAGTAGACAAGGGAAGACTAGGAAGCCACTGCATTAGCTAATATTGTTGCCTAGGGTGTTGGCAATAGGGATGAAGAGTTATGAATGAATTGTGTTGATATTTAAGAAACAAACAATTTAGTAATGAATTATATGAAAAGAATGTATCCAAGAGGTCAGCTATATATAGAAACATCAAGAACGGGTTACTTTGGGAGAAGACTGGTTGCAAAGGGGTATGGGAATAGGACAATAATGGGATGTAAAATTGAAGGTGGAAGAGTTTGTTTTAATGAGAAACACTTGATAATGTTTAGGGGCACCTGGGTGGCTCAGTCGGTTAAGCATTGGGCTCTGTGCTGACAGCTGTGCCTGCAGCCTGCATCAGATTCTGTGTCTCTCCCTCTCTCTGCCCCTCCCATGCTCATGCTCTGTCTCTCTCTGTCTCTCAATAATAAATAAGCGTTTAAGAAAAAAAGACTTGATCATGTTTATAAGCTGATAGGAAGGATCCAGTGAAAAGAAGAGGCTGAATAGGAAAAGCAGCAAAAATCTACAGTATAAGTTTTCTCGAAGGTGGAAACAGAATCCACCTAAAGGTAACAGGATTGACCTGTTTTTATGATTAAAATTTATAATTATTGTTTTAATAATTGATACATTCATGTAGTCATTCTATAAGCATATAGATGAAACATCTTATTTCTCTTTTGTAGCCACTCAGTTCTGTATCCCATAGGCAACTAATGTTAATGTTTTTGTGGATCCAAGAGATTTTATACACATACAAGCAAATACAGATAGTCCTTCCTCACCCCTTTACACAAAAAGCCCACTATACACACAATTCTGCACCTTGCCTTTTTTCACCTGTCAGTATATGAAAAGCATTATTCTTCCTTAGGGCTAAATAGTATTAATTGTATGTAATGTTATTTAACCAGTTCCCTATTTGATGGACATTTAGGTTGTTATTGTACTTTTTTTATTTAAAATTTTTTTAATGTTTATTTTTGAGATTGAATGTGAATGGGGGAGGGGCAGAGAGAGAGAGAGAGAGGGAGACACAATCCAAAACAGGGTCCAGGCCCCAAGCTGTCAGCCTAGAGCTCAGCCCGGGGCTTGAACCCACCAACTGTGAGATCATGACTTGAGCTGAGGTTGGATGCTTAACTGACTGAGCCACCCAGGTGCCTCTAGGTTGTTATTGTACTTTTGATAGTGCCTCTACTTTAACAAGATGGAAGACTTTTAACTGGAGATAGGTGCACACGTGGGCAGGGGTGTAGGTTTGACTCTGGGACATCTAAAGGGGCCTGAATGATCTGATTGTAAAGAGTGAGGTGGTCCATTTTGGGACCATTAGATAGAAATGGAATATTTAGGGTCAAGAGTTGATATGTGGAGATTTTTACTTGGTCAAATGAACAGGAATTCACTTAAGGAAATCTGATCTGGTCCATGAAGGTGAGGAGTCACTGGACCAGAGTTGGAAACAGCAGCCAGGAAAATTCCTGAAACTGCATAATTTGTCGATTGAAAGTCACTTTCAGAAGTCACCTTTTAATAGAGAAGTAGGACTACTTTTGGTAGCCTCAAATTGGAACTCTCTATTCAGTGTTAAATGGGTCTAGCCCATCTGGAGAGCAAAAACTGTTTTGGGTTTAGAAGCTGTAAGAAGACATTAGTGGCCGAATTTCTGAAGAATTTCAGTTTTCATTTATAATTTATAATACATATAATATTTATACATCATCAGTTATATAACTTGTAATTTTATATATATATCAGTTATATAACTTGTAATGTTTATCTTAAATAGAAACATTGACTAAACCTAACTTAACAGTTTGTTTGCAGAGTGACTGAAGGCACCTTCAAAGTGGTTATAATTTTTTCATCAGCTTCAGTGTGTGTGTGATATCACTTGCACTGGTAGATACCATGGACCGAGTGTAAGAAAAACATTCAACAGTACAAAGTCATAGTTGTGCTAGAGATAGAGAGCAAACAGGGGAGGGGCAGAGAGAGAGGGAGACACAGAATCCAAAACAGGCTCCAGGCTCTGAGCTGTCAGCACAGAGCCTGACATGGGGCTTGAACCCACGAACCGTGAGATCATGACCTGAGCCAAAGTTGGACGCCCAACCTGCTGAGCCATCCAGGTGCCCCCCCCCCACCACCATGTAAGTGTTTCTTAACCCTTTATTTGTTTAATAACTCTTGAGAAATTGTAAACCACAAATCCTCTTTGTAGAAAGATGTACAGAATTTTGCATGCAATTTCAAGGAATTTAATAACCTCTGTTATGTTATATCAAATTTCTGTTCTACGTTCTTTCATTGCCTTCTTCAATATATATTGTCTACCACTGCCAAAATAATAGCCTTTATGTTATACTCTTGCTTGATTCCTCAGTGCCTGCAGTTTAATATAAAGGCCAAATATTTAAGAATATTTATCCTCTACTTTTGGAAATTTGAATAGATGTGACAAGGTCACACAGCTCTTTTAGAACACCAGACTGAGCCAGATTTTCTTGACTTATGGTACACAGCATGTTCTGTAATTGCATTTCATTACATAATTCTAAACCAAGAGTGGCTTATGTACTTTAAAAAGATATCTTGAAGTTTGTTAATCGTTTTTCTTTTGTAGTTTTATACTTTAAATGTAAAAAACAAAGTTAATTTCCACTGATTTTGTAGTAAACCTTTTGCATTCAAAATTGCATTGTTGAAACCAAATGCTGTTTAGCTAATAGTCATACCGTGCGTTCAGGGAACTCTCAAAAGACATTGGAATTTACATATATATATGATATATATGTGATATATATATCATTCATATATATTATATATGATACATATGATATATTTGATATATCATATATAACATATATAATATATAATGATATATATCATACATATAATATATATTTGATATATGATATATAATATATATCACATATAATATATGTGATATATAATATATATTTGATATATGATATATAATATATATCATACATATGTAAGTAAATCTATATGATTGATTTACTATTTATATCTTAAAAATGAAGTTAATACAGTCTACAACTGATGATGAACCTTGAATACATTATGCTAACTGAAAGAAGCCAGACACAAAAAGTCACATTCTGTGATTCCATTTATATGAAATATCTGGAATTGGCAAGTCCATAGAAACAGATGGTGGCCAGAGGCTGGGGAGAAAGGGGAATGGGTGGTAACTACCTAATGGGTACAAAGTTTTTTATTTGTGAGGGATTAAAGTATTTTTGAAGTAGATAGAGGTAGTGGTTGCACAACATTGTGAATGTACCAAAAACCACTGAATGTTCTCTTTAAGTTGGTTAATTTTATGTTCTGTGAATTCATCTTAATTTTTAAAAAGTAGATTTAGGCTCAAAAAAAAGAATTAGACTCATCTGTGTATACCATATTCTTAGCAGAATTAAATGTACCTTGTGAGTTGTCTCTCTGTTGCCTTCATTGTCTTTTCAGCTTACAAATGAGAATTTCTAACTTTTAAAATTAGCTATTTACTTAGTGATACCAACTTTTTTTACTTTTTTACTTTTTTACTTAGCTATTAGTGATACCAAGTTTTTTTTCTTCTTATAATTGCAAATTAAATAGAATTACATAGAGATAAAAATTAACTCATATTTTCAATACTGTAATGCAACCATAGTTAACATTTCAATGGGCATGTCTTTATGATTTTTTTCAAATATAATTATTTTGAAATGTATGCATAATAGCACTTAAATATTTTTGCATCCTTTTACTTTTTTTTTTTAATTTTTAAAAAAATGTTTATTTTTTGGGAGACAGAGAGACAAAGTGGGAGAGGGGCAGAGAGAGAGGGAGACACAGAATCCAAAGCAGGCTCCAGGCTCCGAGCTGTCAGCACAGAGCCCGACGCAAGGCTCGAACCCACGAAGCGCGGCATCGTGACCTGGGCTGAAGTCGGACACTCAACTGACTGAGCCACCCAGGCACCCCTGCATCCTTTTACTTTTAATGTCAGTTTATAAGCATTTTTCATGTTGCCACAGTCTTCAGAACTCTAATTTTTAAAATCCATTAATTATTCTGTTGTCTGTATTATTCACCTGCATATTTACGTTATTGATATTCCAGGGTGAATTTCTTGATTCCTGATGGTGGTAAATGTAGAGGAGATGGTGGGGTGTGTTTCTCATGTCAAAATTGTAAAAAAAAAAAAAAAAAAAAAAAAAAAAAGGAGTGTGCTGTCAGCTTCAGTTGGAAAATAATTTGTAAATAGCTGGTCATCTCTGTTTACATAGCTGGATAACCTTGCTGAGAACAACTTCACATTTGGTTTCTAAGATTAATCTAGTAATCCTAACCTCTGTTTATTTATATTTGTACTATTGAGGTCAGGTTAGGAATCTTTGTTTTTTTTGTTTTTTTTGTTTTGAGGTGCATTACTAAGAGGACTTAAGCACCCTGTATTCTATGTTCTGCTAATCTCCCATTTCTCTTACTAGTTAACTTTCCTGATGACCTGATCCATGGAATTGAGCTTGAGGAAGAATCTAAAGATTAAACCTAATTTTTCATTTTCAGACTTGTAGGAGCTGACATTTGGGACAATCTCAGTAGTCTAATGGACAAATACCAGCATCTCACTATGTATTCCATATCGTCTCAACATTGAGATACAGGACATTCTCTGTATCTGTGTCTAAAAAGGATCATTGTAAGAAAACTGTAAGTTTTCTTCTTTCTTATGTTAGGGTGTGTTACATGAAACAACATATGAACAATTAGAAAGCAGGCATTAGGGATACTTGTATATTAGGGATTTATGCTATCGAATAATGGCATTAGAAAGTAGGAACCACGGGTGGGGGGGCGCAGAGGCGGGGGGGGGCCTGAGTGGTTGAGTCGGTTGAGCGTCCGACTTTGGCTCAGGTCATGATCTCATAGTTTGTGGGTTCGAGCCCCACGTCGGGCTCTGTGCTGACAGCTTGGAGCCTGGAGCCTGCTTTGGATTTTGTGTCTCCCTCTCTCTCTCTACCCATCCCTCACTAGTACTCTCTCTCAAAAATAAAAACATTAAAAAATAATTTAAGAAAGTAGGAACCACCTATGTAGAAGCTGCAGCAACTGACCTGACTAGAGGATGTAGAAAGTCTGTATTTGGTCAGACTAATTTTAGGCATCCTTGAATCACCCTGGTTCTTTCATATAAAAAGTCCTTTACGATTTGTACACTCCTCTCACCTGTACCCCAGAGTATTTCACTAGGCTTCTAGGAAAAATCTCATGTAAAAATGTGAGCATTTTCAAAACAGTCTTCAACAAATGGTGCTGGGTCACCTGCATTACCACACGGAATGTAGTTGGACCCCTTTATCACACAGTATACAAATAATAACTCAGTTGTTCGTATACTTAAATATAGAGCTAAATCTACACAAGTTGTAGAAAATATAGGGACAAGTCCTCATGACCTTGGTTTAAGCAAAGCCTTCTTAGATATGATATCAAAAAGCACCAGTGACCCAAAAAATACATAAGGGAACATCAGAATTTAAAACTTGCATGTCAAAGGACACCATCAGGAAAGTGAAAGACAACCCATGGAATGCTAGAAAGTATTTGCAAATCCTTTATCTGATAAGAGACTGATGACCATGATATGTAAACAACTTGTACATCTCAGTAGAGACAACCCAGTTTCAAAAAAGGTAAAGGATAGCATAGACATTTCTACAAAGAAGGTAATGCAGATGGCCAGTCAGCATGTGAAAAAATGCTTAATAATCATTTGCTCTCAGGGAAATAAGAATCAAAACCACTAAGATGGCTATAAAAAAAACGAGGGTTTGGTAATGATGTGGGGTAAGATTGTAACTCTCATGCACTGCTGGTGGGAATTTGAAAATGGTACAAGTACTTTGTTGTTTTTAAGTTTTTTACTTTAATTCCAGTGTAAGTACAAGTACTTTGGGAAGGAGTGTAGCAGTTCCTTAAAAGATGGAACATAGTTATGTGGTCTAGCAGTTCTCCTAGGTGTATACCCAAGACACATGGAAACACATCCACACAGAAACTTGTTCACAAATGCTCATAGCAGTGTATTCATAGTAGCCAAACAGTGGAAACAACCCAGATGCCCATGAGTTGCTAAATACATTATATAACTGGTGATGTGTATATGCAATGAAATATTAGTCAGCAATTAAAGAGGAATGAGGTTCTGATACATGGTACAACGTGGGTAAATTTTTAAAGCATGCTAAATTTTAGGCCTCCAAAGACCACATTAGTATGATTTCATTTATATGAAATGCCCAGAACAGGCAAATCTCTAGAGATACAAAGCAGATTAGTGGTTGCCTAGGGCTGGGGAATTTGGGGGAAAAGGATAAATGACTGCTAAAAGGTGTGAGGTTTCTTTGGGGGATGATGAAAATGTTCTGAAATTATGATGATGGTCACATAACTCTTTAAACATAATAAGACCAATGAATTGTATATTTTAAAATGGATTAATTTTATCTTATGAATTAGAGCTCACTAATTGTTATATTAAGTATAGGCTTTTTACTTTAGTGGTACTATATTTCCTCAGTGTGGGGAGGTACTTTTTAAAAATTTTCAATGCTTTTTGGGGGTGCCTTGGTGGCTCAAACAGAGTGTATGGCTCTTGATCTCAGGGTTGTGAGTTTGAACATCATGTTCAGTGTAGAGATTTGTTAAATAAACTTTAAATACATTTAAAAAAACCTTTTCAGTGCTTTCTGAAATCAAATGTATATTTTAATTGATGTGTGTACATTTAATGGACTGGTCTTCCATATAGCCTCAAACTGTTAGAATCCAAGAAATACACCTTTTAAAGTATTTTGCAAAATTCTTACAACCAAAGTTTAGCAATCTTCGGAGGAAATTAATTTTTATTGGTGATATTAGCCCTGGTCCTTCAAAAAATAACTTTAAAAAAAGAAGGGTGAGGGTATCTGTTAGGGAACTTATTGCAGTAAATGTAATACCAGACTTCCTGAGCTCCAAGGCCAACTTTTGGCTGTTACAGACACATTCTTTTTGGAATTAATACCTTTTTTTTAAAGCTCCCATCTTTTAACTCTTTAAAGGCTGTGCATATTCTGCCTCTAGTTGGTTTTGCAAAGAATTCTTGGGCTTATTACTCTTAGCTTTCAAGGATTCCAGTATTTTTTGGTTGCAGCAAAGACATGGTTCCAACAATAACTCATTCACTAAGTCAGAGGAATATCTCTTAGCCCACAACTACCCTGGAAATCTGTCCTACTGGTAAATAATTCTCTGTCAATAATTGGGTGCTACTTCCCCTCTGGAAACCAGCGTGCTTGATGAGAGTCTAATTTAGGAAAGAAAATGGTGGTAAGTGCTTAAGAGACTCTTATTTTAGACAAAATTAACTTAGAGGATCATTTTAATGATACACATGGATTGGAAGCAGAAAGCTGTCAAGGAACCAAGGCAGCCACTCTCCCATTTCTCTTACCCAGGGGTTTAAGGATTTTTTTATTTGTGGGCTCTCCTAATGTCTACTTCACTCAGCATCTCTAATCTGTCTTGAATACTGTTTCCTCATAACCCCAATTTATACATGCCTCTTAATTTGCTACTCGATGACCTTTTCAGGTCAGTTGATTCAGTTTTCCAATTCTAAGAGAAAAAAAGAATCCGATTGGTTCACGCTCTCTCCATTCAGGAGGTGCTGCAAGTCATCAAAACTGTTGGCTAGCCTATAGGCCTTTGGAATGTATGCCTGTCCCAGAAGCTGCCAGGTCATGGGCAATTTAGAGATAGTAGGAGCTGTGGGTGAGGTAGCTGTATTATTCACTTGTTTACTATTTCTGGGTCCCTCTACTATAGGGGATTTAGGTTTCAGAAGAGCAGAGACCTTACTTGGTCATAGCTGTATCTCCTTTACCTAAAGCAGCATCTGAAATGTGGTTGGGTGTTCAAGAAGTATTTTAATTGGTGCCTGGGCTCAAAATGTGACCTTGATTTCAGTTGTCTTGAGCTTTAGATGAATAAGCTTATCTAATGACTTGCTAATGCAGGGTACCGGTAGTGATAATGCCTACCAGTACCCTAATTAGGATATTGTAATTAACCCGGTACAGTAAGTGCTCAGTGAGTATTATACAGTGAATGAAAGAAGTCAATCTTTTCGTTTAAAAATAAGCAAACAAATGCCAAACCACCTCCATGGAAGCCGTGTTCTTCCTTGCAGATCATTAGTTTGTATACTTTCTCAATAAATATAACTTCATCATTTGTCAGTATCATAGATGGGATGCTGGCTCTTTCCCCCTCTCTATAAAATTGTTACCCTTCTATGGTTCAGGAATTACATTAATGCTAATCTTTGGGGTTTTTGTTTGTTTGGCTGGTTGCTTGTTTGGTTTGGTCAAGATTAATTGAACATCAGAGTTAGAGACCATTGAGACCATCAATTCCAAATCCTCCATTTTATGGCCTTAAATTTCAGCCTGGCAAAATTCAGAGAAAACATTCCCAGTAGGAGACTGCAGCTGGGGAGGGGGTGGTGCCAGCAGCAGCTTGTGAGGCTATAAGGAGAAAATCAGAAGAGCTGACTCTTACTTCCTACTGGAGCAAAGGATACAGCTTTTGGTGACAAGCTGCATTCTTTAGCAGTGACTTTATTTTTCCTTTACCACAAACCAGACTTGTACTATTTCCAGCCTCAGCACATTATTTAGGCACTTACCCACTGCATTGTTTTAGTTTCTGAAAACTCAATTCCCTAAATTGAGTCCAACTTTTAGTGCACTGCATTTCAAATAGACATGTTTACACTTTGATATGTTTCTTTCTTGGCTTGTACACTCCCTAAGATTAGTGCCCTTTATATTTTTCTGCCTTCATCATTTTATAGATGCTTCATTATATATTAACAAACAACTGGAATGCTTCAGAGATTTTTCTCATCAGAAGGTCAGACCTTGCTTTTTTATGTGACCGGCTCTGTGTTTTCTCTTTGCTCTGTCTCAGCATATTTTGTAATCCTTTGTTCTTTTTCTGTTCTACCCCCTTCTGTGATGCTGCATTTCTTTTCCTAACACACTTTAATTTTAAATTCTTTTTCTTTATGGCAAATGCTTTTTTTTGGCTCTCATTTTGTTTTTGTTTTGCATGAAGGCGTAGAGAATTAAAGTGTTAAGGAGAAAAATAGTGTTTACATTTATTTGAAATATATTTGCTTCTTATTGTGAATTCCCCCTTTATCAAACATTAAGCTCACAGGGAAAGTACACGTGTGTCTCCTAACAACATTGAGAGAATGGTAGTTATAGACGTTTATGTAGATAATAGAGATAAAGGGAAGGGGGGAAAGTCAGAGGAATTAGGAAGGGTAGTGATGTTGTTATAGGAAGGCCCAAATTCGAGTCCCTATGTTAGTAGGTACTTTATTTATATTTTCTTTTTTTTTTTTTTTTTAATTTTTTTTTTTTCAACGTTTATTTATTTTTGGGACAGAGAGAGACAGAGCATGAACGGGGGAGGGGCAGAGAGAGAGGGAGACACAGAATCGGAAACAGGCTCCAGGCTCTGAGCCATCAGCCCAGAGCCTGACGCGGGGCTCGAACTCCCGGACCGCGAGATCGTGACCTGGCTGAAGTCGGACGCTTAACCGACTGTGCCACCCAGGCGCCCCTTATTTATATTTTCTTAGTTATTCCTTGAAAAACTCTTTTAAGATAGGTATTCTATTCATTTTTTCTGAGGAGGAATCTTAGGCTTGGAGGTATTGAATAACTTGCCTAGAGTTGCATACCTGATAAATGCCAGAGCCGAGATTAAATGAGATGTCTAATCTCTTTCCATTGTGCTTCTCTATCAATAACCTATAGTAGGCATATAAATACTGAGTATGAGAAGGATTGTGGAAGTAGAAAGAGATCATTAGTTTGGTTTTGAACGTATTCAAGTTCCCATGAGATAGGTAGGTAGAAATTTGAAAGGGGCAACAAACTGGGTATTGTTACTTGGAGAAGGAATGTTGGTTATAATTCGTATTGAGTTTTCTTTCTGGTTTTATTGTTGCTTAATCCAAATCATTAGACATTTTTTTGTAGCATGTTTACAAAATCCTGGTATGAATATATGACATGGATTACAGGAACATCAGTGCTTTGATATAAAATATTCAGTTTTCCAATAAAGTCTGTTGAATCCCTACTATGTGTCAGATGCTGTGCTGAGTAAATAGTATATATTGGTAAACAAAATAGACACATTCCCTGCCCTTATCAAGCTTATATTCTATTGATGAGGAAATAAAAATAATACACAGATAATCACGTACATTTTTAATTTTTAGCCTAAGCACAAAATACCTCATGAAGGCACCAGCATTTATGTTAATTAGCAGTTTAGTGATTGAGATTTTAATAAACTGATTCATAGTATTTATTTCTGTAGTAAGTGACTTTATACATTGGAAATGATTTTGTGAACATATTTCGGGAGGCATTCAAAATCATTGAGGGTTCACATTTCAGGAAGTGGTGAAGGTAGGTACTATTATCGGTCATTCTTACAGAATATACTTAGCAAAACAAAAACAACTCTAATCCCAATATTATGGCATATACACCAACTTTATTAAGTATTAAATAAACACTTGGCTTTGGTGGTGGGGAGCACCTGGGTGCTTGGTCGGGTAAGTGCCCAACTCTTGATTTCGGTTCAGGTCATGATCTCACAGTTCCTGATATCGAACCCTGTCAGGCTCCACACAGATAGCATAGAGCCTGCTCGGGATTCTATCAAAATAAACTTAAAAGAAGCACAATTGGCTAGAGGTTCCAGGAAATGTAAAGAAGCACTAAAATGAAAAAAAAAACAACACTAGAGTAAATTAATGGGTGACTTTAGCTATTAGTATGTAAGATTTTTTTAATAGACCTTTCATCTGCTGGTTCAGTGAGGAGCAGAAACAATTCCTGTTGCGGATCTTATAGTCTGGTGGGGAAGACAAATACTCAAATTATAACAATGTAAAATTACAACTTTGACAAATGCTGTGAAGAAATGTTACTTGGTGTATAAAAGCCTCTAATAGAGGAGAATGGTTAGTTAGGTTTCTGAGAAAGTAGTTGGATTGAGCTCTGAAGGAAGAAGAGGCATTATTTACGCAGAGTGGTGATGGAGGAGAGTATTTTTTGGTTTTTTTTGTTTGTTTATTTTGAGGGAGAACGTGCAGGGGAAGGGCAGAGGGAGAGAATCCTAGGCTGGCTCTGCTCTGTCAGTGCAGATCCTGACACGGGGCTTGAATTGTGAACCATGGGATCATGGCCTCATCTGAAATCAAGAGTCAGATGCTTAACCAACTGAGTCACCCAGGTGCTCCGGAGGAGAATATTTCATGTAGAGTACAGCAGGTACTATGACTCTGTAGAGATGAGATCATGGCATTTCAGAGGAGCTGAAGGAAAACCAGTGAGGCTAGAAAGCAGTGAGTTGTTAGATGAGGATGGAGGGCCAGTTAGGTAACCAGAATATATAGGGCTTTGGAAATCTTTTAAGGACTTTGGCCTCCATCCTAAAAGCTTCACATTTATGTGAAGGGGTTTTAGGTATGTGTGAGGAGGGCATAGGGTTAAATTGGATCTCTGTAACTTCTGGATAGAGAACAAATTCAAGTTTTGCTAGCTAATACTGTATACCAGGGACAAAATGGGAGCTTAGGGTATTGGCAATAGATATGAAAAGACATAAACACATTCTATCAGTATTTCAGTAGACAACTCACTAGAACTTGGTGATGTACTGTATATGGAAGAGTAATGGAGAGGGAGGTACGAAGGATGCCTCTGTCTTACAGAACTAGAACGATGTCATTTATTGACATAGGGCAACCTAAAAAGAGGACCAGATTTTGGAGGGAGTTCGTTTTGGACATGTTGAATTTGAGGTACTTTGAGCACATTGAGTTGAACTGTCAAGTAGGGACTGGAATTTAAAAGGGAGATTTAGACTAGAATATAAATTTATGAATCATTTGTATCAAGGTGGTAATTTCCATTGTCAACATGGACTTAGTTATTAGGTGAAGACTATAGGACAGAGGAAGAGGCCAGGACAAAACCAGTCACATTTGTGATTCCAAATACAGTCACGTTCTAAGATGCTGGGGATTAGGACCTCATCATAAGAATTTTATAGGAGAGACACAGTTCAGCCCAAAACATCTCCATCTCCCATCAAAGTACTAACCAGGCCCGGCCCTGCTTCGCTTCCAATATCAGACAAGATCGGATTCAGGGTGGTATGGCCGTAGACAACAACGTCTCTATCTCAAAAGTGTTTATCTTTATGATAAATAATGCTCAAAATAATAGTTCCCTCGGGGGTCTTTTTAAATTTGAGAAAAGGAATAAAATGCAAGTACTGTGTAACCACCATTGTCAAAATGCACCTTTTTTCCTAAAGGAGAATTTCTTTTTTTCTTTTCCCCACAAAGGAGAATTTCTAATGAACATGGCCAAATAAACTTTGAAAACAAGAGTCAATGTGGGGAACTCCCCATTACTCTAAAAACATTTATCTAGATTATTCGTCAGTTGCATAGGAGGAGGACTCACAGAATATAGTTGGAGGACAGAATATAGAGGAGGACTTAGAATATAGTTGTAATCATAGCTCTGATTTATTATGGCAAAAGAATACAAGTCAAAGTCATCAAAGGAAAAGAGGTGTGTAAGTCCATAGGAAGCAGGCAGAAGCTTCAAAAAAAATCCTCTCGTAATAGAGTCACACAATACACTTAATTTCCCCAGCATTGAATTTTGCTAGTATGTATGAAGGGTTGTCTACCAGGAGAACCTGAAATTCTGAGTAGGCACCCACTGCCTACTACATACCAAGATTCCAGACTCCCAGGAGGGAAGCAGGTGTTCAGTGTAAATCATACTGTTTACGCACAGAGTTTAGATACAGTGAGCCATCAATTAGGGAATGGTGAGAACTGCCCCAGAATACAGATCTTTTTATTTATTTATTTTTTAATTTTTTTTAACGTTTATTTTTTTTGAGACGGAGAGAGACACAGCATGAACGGGGGAGGGGCAGAGAGAGAGGGAAACACAGAATCAGAAGCAGGCTCCAGGCTCTGAGCCATCAGCCCAGAGCCCGACGCAGGGCTCGAACCCGCGGACTGCGAGATCGTGACCTGAGCCGAAGTCGGACGCTCAACCGACTGAGCCACCCAGGCGCCCCATACAGATCTTTTTAAATTGCTGTTTTGGGGGCTCCTGGGTGGCTCAGTCGGTTGAGCATATGACCTGGGAGCTCGAGCCCCGTGTCGGGCTCTGTGCTGACAGCTGGGAGCCTGGAGCCTGCTTCAGATTCTGGGTCTCCCTCTCTCTGCCCCTCCCCCACTCATTCTCTGTCTGTCTGTCTCTCTCTGTCAAAAATAAGCATTAAAAAAAAACACATTTTGCCAACTAGAAAATACCATCGGATCCTAGTCAGTAAGCAGTAACTCACACATCAAGCCATTTTAACAACTATAATGGGATTAAAATTAGGTGTATGTGTTAAGAAGGGTGAGGCCATAGCATCTTTAAAATACCAGCAGTTCTTAGTCATTTCCTTTTCTCTGTGGCTTTCTGAAGAGTTGTATGTAAATTGAAATCAGAATGTTGAATCATTTTAAATATCTCAATGGTGCTTATTAGAGAGTTCCATTTGTTTAACAAAAAATACCAAAGAAAATACATTCATAATATGAATAATTAAAAGATAGGGTTTTAATTTAGTTTCTTCATAGAGCTTTTCTTTTCTGTTCTTTCTTTGTTCTCCGTACACATGTGAACCAGAAGACCAAGGAAATCTAGCCTCTTAAAAAGTACATGCTTAGAAATTACTAGTTCTAAAACAATTTAGAACAATTTAAAACAATTCTTTTTTGTTCGTAGTAGTAGGTACGTGCAGGGATTTTGGAGACCATTATTACCCATAGTCTTATACCAGTTATTCTAGTGTGACTTCATATGTGTCATCTTGTGCCAAATTAGTCAGATGGATTGGGACTGAGAGTTAGGAGCGTAGCCTCACCTGGATGGAAATGGTAATCCAAGGGTAAAAAACTGAGCTGGCAGGGGTCACAACAGAGGTCAAAGAATTTCTTGTATTCAGGGACAGGCTAGAAAGCCAGGACCAAAGCCAGGGGCAATAACAGTTAGCTTAAAGTCTGCAAACCAGAGTCATTTGGTGATGGGGAGAAAACAAATGGTTAGAATAACTTAGAAATGTTGACATTTACAAAGCTCTTTGATGTTATCTTATGATTGCATCATCACCTTCTAAAGTGGTGCTGTTACCTTGATTATTCAAAGGTTTTAAGGAACGATTAAAGATATTAACAGTCACCACAGTAAGTAAAAGAGTCCAGTCTTATGATTTAATTTTTCAGACTAAAAATTCCATATTTTTAGATAGCAGCGTATGAAAAACTGTTCTGTTGATTTGTGTGATTCTGCAAACATGCCCCAGGTAGGGGGGTGGAGATGGGGATCCTCATCCTTCCCAGGTCACATTTCATCCCAGCCCCATTCCACCATAGTAGCTCAGTTTTAAATATTCTAATTATAAATAAGAGTACTCTGAACAAGATAGTTATATGGCTCATAAAACCCATTGGATTAGTATGCCATATTACCTTTTTAGAACAGGTAGTTTAAGAAAGTGACACCAGAGAAAAGATATCCCAAAGTGAGAACAAGGAGAAACTGTCCACTAGTAGCAGAATTTGACATCCCAGCCTTATGGGAAGAACTACCTGAAACAGCCCTCAGGAGTGTCAAACAAAGGACAGACAGGAAGGTATGATCAGACTTAGGAGTTTATTTTTCTATCAGTAATAGAACCTATACAGGCATAGTTTCAAAGATGGATTTGATATTGTTTGAAATTCTTAAAATTTAGAAGTTACAAAAATTATAAAACCTTTATCATAGATGAAAAACCTTTATAGAACCATTTATTAGATATGCCTTTTTTTTGTGGCTTTCTTAAAATGTCATTTCAGTGTACTGTTCTTCAAAGTAATGTGAATAGTAATGTAAATAGACACAAGCCAAATCATTTAACTTGCAGAATCTCCTTGCTGTCTGGCAACCAGGAATGGTACAGTGGAAATTAATGACTTAAAAAGGAGACCCAAAAAAAAGGGAGACCTGAATTCTAATTCTGTTATTGTTAGTAATTATGTGACTGTATGCCAGTTTAGACCTATAAAATGAGAGTTGGTCTTAGTTGAATTCTTAGGTTCCTTTTTGAAAACTTTTACTTAGCTCTGCCATAATCCAATCCATTTCTTCTTTTTTAAAAAATTAAATTTTGGGGGCGCCTGGATGGCTCAGTCAGTTGAGCATCCAATTTCAGCTCAGGTCATGAACTCCCACTCATGGGTCTGAGCCCCAGCTCTGTGCTGACAGCTCAGAGCCTGGAGCCTGCTTTGAATTCTGTGTCTCCCTCTCTCTCTCTCTCTGCCCCTCCCCTGCTCGTCCTTTGTCTCTCAAAAATAAAACATTAAAAAAAAACTTTTTTTTTTTTTTAATGTTTATTTTTGAGAGAGAAAGAGCATGAGCAAGGGAAGAGGCAGAAAGAGAGAGAGGGAGACACAGAATCCAAAGCAGGCTCCAGGCTCTGAGCAGTCAGCACAGAGCCTGATGCGGGACTTGAACCCACTAACTGAAATTATGACCTGAGCCTAAGTCAGATGCTTGACCAACTAAGCCACCCAGGCGCCCCCACAACAACAACAAAAAACAATTTTTTTAAAAATTATATTTTGCTTCAGCTTTGTTGAGGTATAATTGACATGTAAAATTGTAAATCCAATCCATTTCTTAAAATACTGGAATGTTGTTCCATAGTCATAATAGTAGAGCTACAGTGATAATAGCTAACATGCAGTGAGCTTTTTTATGTATCTTACTGTGCCAGGAATAATACTTGAAATTCCTATTGTATTCTTACAGTGGTCCTAGTACTTTACACATGGAGACACTAAGGCTCAGAGAGGTTTAAAAAATATGGTCAAGCCTTTTCTTATAGCTAGTAAGTGGCAGAGCTTTTTGACATTGAACCATGAAACTTTTATGCATTTTAAGTTTGCCTACGAGGTAAAAAACCTTGAAAAGGTGAGTATTTAAACCAAAGATGCAACAGTCATATTTATGAGCAGTAATAACCACAGGGTCATAAGTTTTATATTCACTATAAAGCCTGATCAGTTATTTTTCTAGTGCATAAACTGTGAATTTAATATACATGTTGCATGTAACAGATTCTGAATTTGGGCTATAGACTGAAAATTTTTTGTGTATGTACAAAGCTCATTTAAAAGGCAATACGCATTTAGGGGTGCCTGGGTGGCTCAGTTGATTAAGTGTCTGACTCTTGATTTCAGCTCAGGTCATGATCTCATGGTTCATGGGATCGAGCCCTGCTGTCAATGCAGAGCCTTCTTGGGATTCCCTCTCTCCCTCTCTTTGCCCGTTCCTTCCTCCGCTCATGCGTGTGCCCTCGCTCTCAAAATAAACATTAAAAAAAAAAAATAGAAATATGCATTTAAAAAAATGTCTTTAAAGCAAAAATTGCCTGTGCTCATAGTGCTGTAGATATACAGGGCTGAAAGAAAGCTTTCGAGCTGTACTAGAGAAATGCAGTCAGCTTGGTACTTACTGGGAAAGCTGGAAGAATGGACAGTCTCTTTTTTTCACTTGATGACTGCACTGGTTAATTGACATTTTACTGTAATCTGTATAATCTTCCTATTTCTCTTATAGGTAGACAACACCTATGTAATTAAGCTGGGCTAGAGACAGACTCTAGGTGGTAGGGAGGAGGATTGGGGAAGGCTTCATGTCAGTAACCTTCTGGGCAAGGCATAATTTGGACCACTGGACTGCAGGGAAAGGTAAGGGGAATAGCAAGAGCAAAGGCAGTAAAGTGGAAATGCATGGAACTTACAGGAAACAGATAGTTTGCTTGCAACAATAGATGATAGTTCTTTGAATGCAATATTAATAGTTATAATACCTACCATTTGAGTTCCTGCCATTTCAAGGCTGACCATTCCTCATTTTAAGCCTTATAACAACCCTATATTGTAGAATCTAATCCAAATGGGTTAAATAGCTTAAACGTGGTTACTCTGTTAAGTGGCATAGAGACAGAGTGTGAGAGGGGGAGTGGCAGAGAGAGAAGTAAACACAGAATCCAAAGCAGGCTCCAAGTTCTGAGTTGTCAGCACAAAGCCCAACACGGTGCTCGAACTCACGGAACGTGAGATCATGAACTGAGCCGAAGTTGGACGCTTAACCAACTTAGCCACCCAGGCACCCCTGGGTTTTGAGATTCCTAATTAAACATTTGTTCTGAATCTCAGAGAAAAGAATATTTAAAGTCTAATGTTGAACTGCCTTTGATAAATTCTAACTACTCTCAGAAAAGGGGCCTTATACGAATAAGGCCAGTTTAAAAGGACAAAGTGGTATGTTAGGAGACACTGGAAAAGTCTTTTTCCTTGAATCAAATATTCAATGTTGGAGCCTAATTTATATGTATCTGAGACTTTCCACTACAATTTCTTTTTTATTTCCACTAAAATTTCTGTTTGGAAAGGATATTTATACTTGAGCCCTTAGAAAGTCTCTCATTATGAGTGCTCTCAATTATTTTATTTTCAACCAGAAATGCCATTAGTTCAAAGCAGCCTCAATTGATGCTAGTTCTGGATAATTATGGAAATCATTTCACAGAATTTTTTTAAGCTTAACACAGATTAAGCAGTTATTCCTGGAGGCATAATCTCACAGTTGCAAATATTGGTGACCTGGTAAACAAGTGCTTAAATTATAGAGATGAGGAGTGATCCTAAAGGATGAATGGAGGTAACATTTTCTAAAGTGAATTGGTAGTTGTGATTTGACGTAAAATTTCCCATGAAACCTCCATACATGGATTGGAAGTTGTCTGTCTATTCAGTAGAGATGTTCTCTGGAAAACCATTTTAGGTGGCTCAGAAATGGTGCCAGCCACAATGAAATCATTAGGTCACAGATGCACCGTCTTCCTCATATTTCATTGAGGTCTCTTCTCAAATGTTGAATCAGAGAGGTTTGTTGTGAGCATCCTGTCTAAAGTAGCATCCCCTGGGGCACCTGGGTGGCTCAGTCAGTTGAGAGTCCAACTCTTGATTTCACCTCAGGTCATGCTCCTATGGTTTGTGAGTTCGAGCCCCACGTGGGATTCTGCACTGACAGCTCGGAGCCTGCCTGGGATTCTCTGTCTCCCTCTACCCCCTCCCACTTGTACTTTCTATAAAATAAAATTAAAATAAAATAATTAAAAATTAAATAAAATAATAATTGGTCAGATACGCTATTAAGTAAAGGCAGGGTGAAATAATCTCATACGACTGCACACTAGCCCAGCATACCTCTCCCCAAGGTCCCCTCCCACCCACTAAGCCAAAAAAAATAAGAAACGGAAAACACCCCAGAAAACAGTGTTTAAAAAATAATCATTTTCTCCTTTTTTTAAATTTAGGAACAAGTTCCAGTTCCGGTCTACCATCCAACACCTAGCCAGACTCGCCTAGCAACTCAGCTGACCGAAGAGGAACAAATTAGGATAGCTCAAAGAATAGGCCTTATACAACATCTGCCTAAAGGAGTTTATGACCCTGGAAGGGATGGATCAGAAAAAAAGATCCGGGAGTAAGTTTTAATTTAATACATGTTTCAGAGTTCTAGCTCCAGAGATTTGCTTTTGAAAAATATTCTCCTACATTTTATTTTTTTTTTCTCCTACATTTTAGAAGATGAATATTTAATTAGTTCATGCAAGAGACTATTAAGATACAGCAATTAAAGGGGCGCCTGGGTGGCTCAGTCAGTTCAGCGTCCAACTCTGGCTCAGGTCGTGATCTCACGGTCAGTGAGTTTGAGCCCCGAGTCAGGCTTTGTGTTGACAGCTTAGAGCCTGGAGCCTGCTTCAGATTCTGTGTCTCCCTCTCTCTCTGCTCCTCCCCACACATGCCCTGTCTCTCTGTGTCTCAAAAGTAAACATTAAAAAATTAAAAAAAAAAGATACAGCAATTAAGAAGAATATTCATTAAAAAAAAAATAGCTATGAAATGGTGTGAATTCTGACCCTGTTATATGTTGTCCCTGTCCATGTATCACTTAAAAATGATTCACCTGTGTAAGTGTGCTGGTGGCCTTGTCTGCTGGGAAAGCAGTTTGGCAATATGTCAAAGACCTTCTCAGGTCTATACCCTTTGAGACAGTTAATTCTAAAGCTCTATCCTAAAATGTGTACCTCACTCCAACTCTTAGCACTTTATACACAAGATATTCACCATGGTTTTATTTAGAGTAGAAGTATAGCTAAGTAAATTGTTTTATAGGAATACATTGGTAGATTATGCAGCCACTAAGATGGTTAAGGAGTTTTAGTGATAATTTGGAAAATCTTACACCTATTCTTAATTCGTGGAATAATTTTATTATGTCTGATGAGTTGAATATAAAATTTTACTTCTGGAAAGTTTTTGTCCTCAGAGCTCAAGACATAATTTAATTTACTATGTTGATGCTTGGCTCTTTGAGCCATAGCACTATTTAGTACTAGTACCTAAGATAATAAACTGTCTAGAATACTGACTTCTGAAATATTAACAGCATTGGGTTGCTTCTTAAACCTGTAGAAAAATGCAGTGAACTTGAAACTAGGGTTAATGAAGAGATCTTTAACTACAACAGTCCAGTAAGTAGGCTGAATTTAGTGGTTGTTTTTACATACAGTTATTAAAATGAAAACTATCTTACTCTTGGGCTTACACTAAAAGCTGAGTTCAGGTACACAAATTTGATCTGATGGCTTCCTACCTTGAAGCATCACATTCTTCTTCAGGTGTCTTCTATAATATGTAGCTGCTTTATAAATGCAGTTCTAGGAATGGATTTGATCCCCATGTGGTCCATTCCTCTTTGCTCTGTTAGGTCTCAAACTCGGCACATTTCCAGGGGATCAAAGTAAGAGATTGTTGATGGAATAATGCTTATTAGGAAAAAATTCAGTTTGCATGCTCAGGTGGTAGGATGACAGGCAAGCCATTTTCATCTGTTCAGTTTAACACTGTCTTTGTAATGAGATTTTAAAGAGTATTCTAGATGACTTCTCTAAACATGCTTTTTCTGATTTCTCTCCCTGACCCCCACAGGTGTGTGATCTGTATGATGGACTTTGTGTATGGGGACCCAATTCGATTTCTGCCGTGCATGCACATCTATCACCTGGACTGTATAGATGACTGGTTGATGAGATCCTTCACGTGCCCCTCTTGCATGGAGCCAGTTGATGCAGCACTGCTTTCGTCCTATGAGACTAATTGAGCCAGGGTCTCTCGTCTGACTTTAAGTGAACCATCATTTTTGGTGGTTTTGATCTTTTGTCACTGAGCCCAAAGAGCCAGGGATTAGGAATTAAGATCATGCACAAAAGTTTCCTAAAAATTCCTGAATGGCTGCAGATGTTGGGGAAAAAATACGTGATATTTTAGAAACTTAGGGGGAAAAGTAGGATGGTATTTTTATGTAAAGCCTTGACCCAGTGTTTAAAAATATAATTGTACTTAGATCTTGTTATTGCTCCAGTACATAGGAATTGTGTAAAGTGTTACAGCAGCTGTATATGTTTAAATTGTGTGTGTTGAAGATTAGGAAAAAGATAGTGGTTGTTTTTCCTACATGAAATAATTTTCTTTTTCCCCCCACCAAAATTCTTTTCTGAAGTTGCTGGCATTTGGGTCAAGGTTTTATTAAAAGCTACATTTTATAACACTGGCACAAAAAAAAGTAGTTTTAAGCTTGTTTGCACAGTTCTTTTTTTCCATTGGAAATGGAATTCATTGCCTTAGGTCTTTTTAAATAGTGTATTATTATCGTTGGGGCTGGCTCTATGCTTGAAAACCAGTTTATTTATAACCTGTTATAAGTGCTATATCTGTTTGCAGTTAGGAAATGCAGAATTCAAAGTGATCTCCTAGCTTGTAAGCAAACTGAGATGCACTATCCCTTTTCTATAAAAAATGAGTTATGTCAAGAAACCAACTCTAGTAAAGTGGGGTTTACTATTACCCTTTCCTATGTGTTTTATCTAATTATTTTGGTTGTTAATATGGTAATAATTAAAAGTCAAGGTAAATTTTAAATATTAAGATTTCTGATTTATTGAGCTTGACTTATGCCACCACGCTTATGTAAAATGAAAGTGGCACCATGGTGAAACTGAAAAAAGTTGCTCAGTTGTAACAGTTTTGATTTATTCTTTCTTGTGACCTCTTTCCCGTATTGTCTTGAACCATAGCAAAAGGATACTGCATCTCTTAATAATTGTAGTGCTGAGGTTATTGAAGTTATATAAAACACATCTCAGTCTCTGTTTCTTGGAAAGGACAGTCCTGCTAGCTGACTGACAAGTCTAAGTCTAAGCAGGGAGAATTAAGATAAATGTATTTCATGTTTTGCACACAAATGCAAAATTTGTATAACCACGTGACTTCATAGTTGTGGTCTCAAAGAAGGAATTTTTCCTTTATCTTTTTCTTGCAGTTAATGTAAGAGCACTCTGAATCTCTAAGCTTCTGAAGTGTTAGAGGTAGAGATGGTCTAGTAAAGATGTAGTTTGTAATGTTTTATCCATTTAGCATGTGTTTATTTTTCCTTATGTACTCAAAAGTGACATTTGTTCAGCTCAGTGATATTATAGTTAAGAATCATTCATTAGCAAAAGGAGAAGCAATCTCAGTCTAACAAATCAGAAATGTTTATTTTATATTGAGTTGACTATTTGACTCTAACGCTTTTCTACATACAAAACACAAGTATCTTGAGGGTTCTCCATTATTGCATTGTAGAGGAATTCAGTATGTCATAAAACCTTCTTAAAGATTTGACACTAGACTGTAGTATACATATGTTGGTTAATTTTCTTATGAGCCCCATGATGGAAAGACTTAAAGATGAGATTGAGAAAAACTGAGAGAAATTAGATTATCAGGTTCTTTTAAATTGTTACATGTATCTTGCTTAAGTTTTTGTTTATTAATTTATATCCACCCAATTACATAAAGCAAATTTGGAGGAAACACCTGAAGTTGTGCAATATTTTCAGTGATATATTACTTTTTTTATCCTGTGTTTTCTACTTAAACATGTCTGTGTCATCAAGTATTATAGACTTTCCTTTTTTTCTTCATTGTTAAAAATGGTAAGTGAACTTTAAAAATATCATCTAATATGTTTCTGTTAGTTTTTATTACAAGGCTTCTTTCACAGAAGTTTGGCAGTACTATTGAAGGAACTAGTATTGAGCTGAAATTTTTAAGGTACTTTGTATTCTTTAATTTTGATTTCCATACACCATGTTAAGAACTATCAATTTTGGCTTTTACTAAAGTTAAATAAAGTTATAATACAGTTGTAAAGGGCTAGAGTTGATTACATTAGAATATTATTCAAATTATCTAATCTTTCTTTAAAACAGTGTATAAATTTAAAACAGTGTACACATTCATAAATTTAATCTCTAGGTCTATATACTTTTTGGGAAGTATTTTTTATGGTGTGGCATTTAATACCATCTGATCATAACTTAAGCTTGATAGCTTCCAATTTTCTATAGCTAGAAATAATAGGTACAGCATTTAGATTTAGGCAAGATGTGTCCAGGGTTGGCTATAGGATTTGAAGTATCTGAAAAGCCTGATCAGGAAAAAGTAAGATTCTTACCCTTTTAAGTGTAAACACAACAAGTTGTATTACTTTCAAATACTGTGTAGTTGGGTAAACAAAAACTTTTTCAATTCTGAGTGTTCTTTATAGGAAATTTCTTAAACCAGGAGAAGATTCCCCTTACTGTTCGTGTCTCCTGTGTGATATAAACCAGTATGATTTTACAGAATACAGTGAGCATTGAGGTGACAAGTTCTTTGCGTACCACAAATCTCATAAGGAAGCATGCATTTTACAAAAGGAATAACAATAGTCAAGAGCAGACCTGTGTATACTCCCGAGACTGAAATGGTAAATAGTAAAGAAGGTAAGTTTCTTTGGCATAATTTAGAAATGTAGGCAGTTTGGTTACCTCTGCTTACAAAGGCATTATAGCAGTTTCCCATAACCAATTGATTACACTTGCATGTAAGGGCACAGTGGCCACTGTAGTAACCCCAACTAATTTGGTGAGCCTTTAATTTTGAAATTAGTGGACATGAGAGAAGTTGGATTGGTTACTATCTTCAAATATTTTTAAATTTTTTTTTTTTTCAACGTTTATTTTGGGGACAGAGAGAGACAGAGCATGAACGGGGGAGGGGCAGAGAGAGAGGGAGACACAGAATCGGAAACAGGCTCCAGGCTCTGAGCCCTCAGCCCAGGGCCTGACGCGGGGCTCGAACTCACGGACCGCGAGATCGTGACCTGGCTGAAGTCGGACGCTTAACCGACTGCGCCACCCAGGCGCCCCTGTCTTCAAATATTTTAAAAGTTACTCACTGAATATAAAGATCATCTGCTCCTTTTTCTGGGTAGGAGAAAGAAGATTATAACCCCCTCTTTCTGTACCCTCTGTGCAGCTCCCTTACTCTAATCTTACACTCTTCAAAAAGCCACAGACCTGGTTGAGGATGTCCCCCTCATGGGAAGCGTGGGTATAAGAGCCATTAGCACCCAGAGCTGTCTTCCTGACAGCATTTATATTAACCCTTTGAAGACTTAGCTAAATTCCTTCTAATTTCTTCCCTTTTGGTCTTCTGAATTTTTTGCCATTGAGGTCTCAATTCCATCAATTTCATACCTCTTTTATTCATGAAGGCTACTTGATGTTCCTGCTTCCTTCAGAAATGAATCAATGAACTATAGGCTAGCCTGCCTGTTAGGAGATTGGATCTACCCATTCATCTCTTTAAATACATTTTTTTCCTTGAAGACATACACAAATCTAGTTGCCTAATAAATGCTTGTTTAAAATATAGAGTAAAATGTCCAATTAGGAGATTTTCATTGTTGCTTTGAATATAGTGATTGACCTACTATTAGATGTGATTTTCCTGAGAGCCATTAAAAATGGTCTCTGAAATGATTTTTTCTTAGTTCTGTATATGTCAAAACACGTGGGGTGCCTGGGTGGCTTAGTTGGTTGAGTATCCAGCTCTTGATTTTGGCTCATGTCATGACCTCACAATTGGTGAGATAGAGCCCATGTTGAACTCTGCTGGCAGAGGGGAGCCTGTTTGGGATTCTCTCTCTCCCTTTCTCCCTCTCCTCTGCTCTCTCAAGCATTTAAAAAATTAAAAAAAAAAAAATGTATTTGCCTATGGTCAGGCATTGGTGTAATGCTCACAATTCAGATTTAGGGCTTTTGTTAGTAGTAATTCAAGCGAAACATAAGGATTTAATGGAATAACTGTAAATGATTGTATAACAAACATCTCAAAATAGTACTTTTTCTAAGTGGTTTGAAAGCTAGAGTAAGTTAATTTTATGTATTTAGGGGAAGTTAATTGGACTATTTATTAGCTCTGCACAAAGTATTTTTACTAGAGAAAAATGATTTTTTTTAAAGATCCTACAACACATTAAGGCTTGTATTAAAATGATATATAGATGTTAGTAAATGAATGAGGCACATATATTTTGGCAATATTTAAATATACTTCGTAAATTGTTTTCTGAGAGCCTATGGATCTAATAAAAACATCCCACCAGAAAATTAAAAAAAAAATTAGCCCACTTAATTCTACCCAGTCTTTCTATAAATTATATAGTGGTAGTTTTAAAAATAACAGCACAACTGGGTACTCTCTGATTATTCAGAAGTTGATTGTCCAGATAGTAACCATACTTTGCTTTTCCGTTTGTCCTTTGGCTATTTTCCTTGCTTTTTAGCAAGTAGATAATCCACGAATCCCTTCACACCCATTTCCTGATCCATAAAATTGTTGATAGGTGCTTCACCAAAATTGTACAAAAGGGATTTGGATTTATCTGCTTAATTGTCCACGTTGTTTTTTGCTTTATCACTCTGAGCAATAGGCATTAGTTCAGGAGCCATCTGATTAATGTTGCTGATAGACTAAAACCATTTATTGTTTTCATAAAGTCTTTAAGGCAACTTTAAGAGAGATACTAACTTTCCTTTACATTTTTTTTTCTTGAGAAAAGGTTTTGTCCACTGGAAGATTTAGTCATCTTTGGATGCCTCCACAAAGTTTGTTTTTCTCTGCATATGATTGAAACAGCATTATGAGTAAGGTATAGACTTTAAGCATCTGAAACTGATTGTGATCAAAGGAGGAACAGGACCTGTTTGGTTTGGACCCCTTCTGTAACATCAGGGCTTGTAGGCTCCAGATTTCTTGGCCTTGAGAAAAAGTTGAAAAGGTAAATGAGGGTTTGTCTCAAGAGTCTGGTCCTAGTGGTGAACCGTGAGATTTGGTTGATTTTGAAAAAGTAATGAACCCTATTTCTCAATCAGCCTCATAGTACTTAATCTAGGCATTCCAAAAGCAAGTTTTAGGCATTGTGTAAATTGGGAAACCTGGATTATGCTATCAGAAAGACTTAGGAAAAAGAAACCATTGAGATTGGCCTCTGGCACTGTCCATTCTAGAGGTGTGGTAATAGGCTACATTCTGCCAGTTCCAGAACTATGTCACATAGACAAAATGCTCCATGTGTTCAAGCCAAGGATTCTGGTGTTTGAGCTATTATCCAGTACTTTTTCCACCCTTAATAGTGGCCCAGGGGCCAATATAAGTCAGACCCAGCTTTAAACTGATAATTTTACAGTTTGACCAGCAGTTCAGCAAAGGATGGGCTTTAGAATTCAACTGCCTGGCTTTAGATCTTTCTATTGTATAATACCTGTGTGATTGTGGGCAAGCTATTTAATCTGTGTCTCAATTTTCCCATCTGTAAAATGGCAGTAATAGCCCCTTATTATAGGGTGGTTATGAGGATCAGATACACGTAAAGTGCTTAGACTAGCAACTGGTAAATAGCGAGCACTTGATATTAGCTGTTATTCTTCCCAGAGCATATGGTATCTGGTGTTCTGACCAGTTTGCTAATGATGTGAGGAAAACAAAACCCAATCCAGTCAATTGTGAGGTATTGCCTGTGGTTTGTCTGATTAAACTTGAATGTCAACTTTTAGAAGTCCATAGCAACCTTCAATAACTGTCTTCCCAAAGGAAGGGCTCTACTGTATTTTGTCACTTAACAGTTGGCTTTATACAGTAGAAGCAATTCATAGATTGCTCATTTAGAAATGAATTTCTCAAGGCCCTAGATTTCAAAAGAGCTTTGCTAACCTAAACAGAAAGGCATTTTCCAACCTTGGAAAGCTGCATCTGAGAGGTGTGTGTGTGAGAGAAGTTCCCTTTTTTGCCTGGTATCCAGGTACCTCTCATTTACAGTGAATTAGTATGATGGTGCTAACAATATAGACAGTTGTTGAAAAGGCACACTATTAACGCTTTAAATTTAAAGCAAAGGAAAAGACTTGTCTACTCACCATGATCTAAGAAACTTAGGAGTAACTCCAGAGAACTCTCTGGATGTTTTTTTCTTTGATTCTAGCACTCAGCAGGCCGAGGCTTTCTGAAAACCTCCTGGGTACTATTCTTCAGTTGCTGGGACTCTTCCACCTGGGCCTCAGCCAAGTCTTGGGTTGGCATTGGCCTTTTAAGGGTCCTGGCTTTGCTGTCAGGTTATGACTTTTTGCTGTGAATGACGAAAGCTGTCTTGGAAACATTCCCATTCGGACTTGAGAGATAAGGATTAAGGAATCCTGCCAACACATGGGAGAGCTGATAGGGACCAGCATACTGCTGGAAGCCACTTTGCCAGTCCAAGGGCCTATGACCAGTGAGAGGCAGAGGTAGACTTTCCATTCCCAGGGGCCTGTTTAGATCATATTAAACAGTTACTACTTCCTAACAATGGAGTTCCTTTGTGTAACAGGATTTAGGTTTTCCCAAAATAAAGATTATTTGCTCTCCAAGTGTGCTGGGCTATTACAGAGGTCTTTGATTGAGAAAGCCAGTCATTCCTGGTTAAGTTGCTTGGGGATACAAGGCTTTGGCAAAGGATAGGGAGGTATATATCTTGCCTCATTTTGGAGATGAAAAGCCAGAAATGTACTTGACCAGAGTACTGTTGACAGCAGGAAAGAGCCTTAATCTAGTGCAAATTACTAATTATTAGAGGATCCATGACTTCCCAAGGTCACTCTGAAAATTGGTAGCAATCCAGGGACTAGAATTGAGGTCTCCTTCTCGGCCAGAATTCTCCACCTGATGTCTGCCTCTCCAGGGCAGATGTGCTGGAAAGCTGCACTACTTAGAGAAACACCAACCAGAAATGGCTCAAATAAGACAGAATGAGATGCCCAGGACAGAATTTTCACCTTCAAAGCCTCTGTACAAGGATATGGTATTAGACACCTGATGTTTTCACCCTACTTCCCAAACATGTTTTTAATAGACTATCTCAAGCCGCAGGGGGCATAAGGGAGACAAACCCTACTGATTTCACTTACTAGTCAGACTGCAGCCGTGGCAACAGAGATAAGGTGATGTAGGCTAACTAATGAAGCTCAGCAGGAAATCAGTAATAACTTTGACAAGAAAAACATCCTGGCATAATTTTTAAAAAAAATAAAAGTGCCTAAAATGAAAAGTTTTTGTTTTGTTTTTAACTGCAATTTTTGCCAACTGTGCTTGGTATTCTGTGACCAGTGCTGTTTTCTTTGTATACAGTAGTATTAGTGTTCTAATATGTGAGGGAACCACAAAAGGCCACCCTCATTCAGCAGCCTGGTTGTAGCCACCCCTCTCACCCTGCCCTAACAACCTAGAAATAGGCTGGTCTCCCAGAATCCAGGCTGTGGAGGAGAGAGAACCTACAAAGGACTTGCTCTTGGTGTAGAGCATTCTTGTGTCTAGTTCTAACAAAATGAGAGTTTTCTTTCATGACATTTCTGCTTTGACAGTACTAAGTGCTGCAAGATGATCTTGAATGAGGGTTTTTCTGCTTTGTTTTCCTAATGAGAATCTGCTTTGCTTAAAACCTAGGACTTCATTCGTATTAGTCACAGAAGACTGGTTGGCTGTATGTTAACCTGCCCCTGGCAAGTGTTAAGTGTTTACTAAAAATCCAGCAATGCTGGAAGATTGGAAAAGCTCTGTGGTTTCTCCCTTACAGAAATTGCATTCATCATGTATTTGAGGAGTCACGTTTCACAGATGAATATTTTTACTGTGTACATGATTTTTCCCTCCAGGGAAATGGTTAAGTTGAAGTATGCTGTCATTAGCTTGTGAATAGTAAAACTTGGTGTTGGTCACTAAACTTGAATTCTCCCTGTAACAGTCCCAGAGTTTGAAAATTCAGATGCTTTTAGGGGCCAGAAGGGTAATATAAGTGTTTAAAGCAGTCCCTACTCAGTTCCAACTGATTGTTGCCTTATTTTCTTATAGGGATGAGCCCAGTATTGCTAGATTGGATTTTCTTTTTAAATAAGAGGCCAGAAACCAGATTTTTAGTGAAATCTCCCCATTCTTAAATGTTAATAACTTACTCTAAAACATTTTAGACATGTTGTCTAAATAAAACAGACCTGGGCCACATGGCTTCTGATCGAGACTTTCTGCCTTGCCCAAGAATTCAAGCAACATATTTTACTGAAATAGATGTTGCATGATCTCTTAAGTTGTGTAAGTTTTATTAAATATCTTTTTTCTCTTACTAAAAAAATCTAAAACATATACAACAGGCCAAGAATAACCATTCTAAGAAAAATGCTGTCAGTAAATAAATGTACCTTGGAGTGAAATACAGAAGATTTTTGTTTCGTAAATTATTCCCAGTTGTTTCAGTTTGGCATACAGTGAGGATGCAGACTTGTGTCTGAGAACCTCCCCCCGACAGAAGGGCCACACAGCTCCCCTTCCACCCCCCCGGGCAACCCCTATTTCTTACTGGTGAATATTAATATATTTTTTTCCTACAGATGGACTCACATGTCTTTTTAGTGAGACAACTTTCATTTTTTTTAATTGGAGAGTTACTAAGGGAATGAAAATGAAGTAAGTGTAAGACGTAAGGTAGAGGGTGTCTGTATGCAACCTCTATGCCCACCCCTCAGAAGTCTTGAAGCTTTTGAGGTACAGACCCTCCAAAGGGTCCTTTCAGCCCTGGAAGCTGAGACCTTGCTGAATTTTGAAAAGCAATTTGGTCTTGGACATCATAGATTTACCTCCAGATTAGAATGGGTTAAAACAGATTTACAGGTGGTTGGTTACTTTTTTTTAAGCCAACTGTGATACCATTAATGTATTTCTAACATGTAAACTCTTCATACATTCTCTTAAACATCACAGTGAAAAACAAGTACCCGTATGTGTGATAGGGCAGGCAGAGGGCTCCACCTGCTCTGTCCTTGGTAAAGGCCCTTGGCCACACTGGTGAAAATGCCGACTTCTCTTCTGCATGAATACAAATGTTGTGCCATCCCACTGGAGCACCGGTGGACCCTGAAGGCAGGGCAGGGGGAGGGGATCTTTTTGAAATGTTTCCAGCTCTGTCCAGCTGTCTTCCAGCCTGGGAGTGCTGCATAAAACTATAAGGACACTGATGAGACCATGGATCTGTTGCCATTCTCTAGGGAAGACTTGGCTTGGAGTATGGCTGCCTGGATTCTAAAATGTGTCCTTGACTCCATGGAGTAATTCTTGTAGTTTTGCCTGGAAGAGACCAGAGAATCAGACATAAAAGGCTGCTCGAGGAAGTACTTTTCAATCTGAACTATAGGAACCTACTAGGCCAAGGAAGATTTTTAGAAGCTTAAATTGTGGTCTAAAAGAGTTGGGCCTTGCCCAGTAGGGATTAACAGAAAGGATGGGTAGTCCCTCACCCTCTGGAACCAGTCTTATTCCTGTTGAGTCCCCAAGCTTGAGGGAATGATTTGAAGAAGTAAATCCATGAGGCTGGAAGGCAGGAGACCTGGGTGTGACCAGGTAGTTGTGCTGTGACCCTGGGTAATTCACTCCCTACTTCTGGGATTCCAATTCTCACTGGCAGATAATGAGGGAATTGCCTTCTACACCAGGTGAGAGCTGGGTACCCAGGGACACAGGCCTGGCCTCTGGACTGCCATAATGCCCTTGCCAGCACCCTCTCTTCCTGCTTCCTGTGCTCCTCTGCCACCAACCAGGGTGAAGCTCCTGAGGGGGGAGGAAGACCAAGGCTATTCAAGCCTCCAGCCTTACTTGGCAGTTTCCAAGAGTTTGACAGCCTCTTCGTTTCTGCCTTGCTCCATGAATAGCAGGGCCAGCTCCAGCAGGGCATTTGGGATCAAGTAGTGGTCATACTTAATCTTCTTTTCACTGTGGGACAGAGGAGGACATGTCTTATAGGCTCTGCCCTTGAGACATCCTATAGGTTCTTGAGCCTTCCCCCAGAGGGAGGATCTAATCCATGCCCTCAAGTGGGGGTTCCTGATAATGAATTCTGGTTGGAGGAGGTTTCCCTTCATAGCCACAGAAAGGCTTAAGATCCACCGCAGAGGCTTCCAGTCCTCTGCACCTAGAGCCCCAATTCCCTAACAACTTCTGGCTCATGCCATGTATTGCCCATGCCTGCCTCTGTCCCCAATGCCCTTTGTCCAGGTTAAATGATTTACTAAATTGGGAAGTCTATGGTCTCCATTCCGGCCCTTCTGACTCACTCTCTTTGGTCTGCCAGAGATATCCTTTTGAAGCCCAAATCTGCCCTGCCCAGTCACCTTCCTGGATCTTTTCTGTCTACAGGATCAAGTTTAACCATTTAAGCAAAACATCCAGGATTTTCTCAGTCTAGTCCCCCTCATTTCATCTGTACCTTTTCCCTCTATAACTTCACCCAGGCAGCAGAGGACCTAGTCACTGTCACCCCAACCTCAGGTATTTTTCCTGTGTCCAGGCTTTTTTGCAGAATGCTGTACCTACTCTACTTAAAACTCCTGCCTTTCTTTCTCTGCCTGATGGAACTTCCCAGTTAAAATGGCATCCCTGGAAAGCCTTTCTTGGTATCTTGCTTTACATATAGGTCCCTCCTCAGGGCACCTGCTGTCCTCTCTGCTTTCCTGTAATAGCCCTGGTCATACCAGATTGAGTTGCCTATAGCTGTCTATCTGTAACATTTGTGCTCCTCAAAGGTGGAATTGAATTACAAACTCCAGGAGGCACCATTCACCTGAAACTTTTGTGTGGATGCACCCCTGTAGTTGGGCAATCTGGTGGCCGTAGGGGATGAGGTCTGAATGATCTCTGCCCAGCAAGAATCCTGGCATAGAAGAGACACTAGTAAAAGTGTAGTGAATGGGGGTAGGCTAGGGTCAAGCACTGGAATGCATGTGAGGAAGGAGAAACCCAATTCTACCCAGGAGATGTGGGCCCAGCAGTAGGCCATCTGGAGTGGGAGCAGCCTCAGAAGCACTTACTTGGAAGAAATGCTCCTGAAGTTCTCCTCAGCCTCCTGAACACGGCCTAGGTATTTCAGACAGAGGCCTTTCAGCAACTTCACCAAGCATTCATCATCCACTGAGTACTCATTCTCTGAGAACAGGGGAGTGAGGGAAGACAGGCTTGTTTATTTCTGCAACAGTTCCTGCATGGAGCCCCTACTCTGCTGGGCCCTGGGGACAGAGAGGTAACTTACACATGGTCCCTGTCCTCAGCAAGCTCACATCTGGGAAGTAAAGACAGATACTGAGATAATGACCATACAGTGAGATTAGGATTGACTGAAGGAGGCCCAGGGGTTGTGGGAGCCCAGAGGAGGCCTTGACCCTACCTTGGGGGACAAGGGACAGCTCAGAGAAACTGCCACTGAAGCTCAGTCTAGAAAGGCAAAGGTTCATTACCTGGATAGAGGAGGAAGGACATTTTTGGTAGAGGGCAACTTTAAAGACCTGTGGTCTGACTCAGCCTAGCAAGTTCAAGGGCCTGAGGGTAGTCACCTGGGCCCTTTTCCAGCGTCTCTTCAGCTTTGGTGATAATCTCAAGTATCCCATCTGTGAGTTCAGGCTGCTTCCCAATCACAGCGTAGCCATTCCAAATGTACATCATTTCCTGAGGGTAGGGGAGCAAGTCAGTCAGGTTTCCTCCCCAGTGGAGCCTTGGTTTCCCCAGCTGTAAAATGGGCAGCTCAGATTAAAAGCCCTTATAGTTTTAATCTTTTATGCCAAGTCTCAGCCCAGCCTATGTAGTTGTGGACTTGAAGGGATCATGGCAGGGAGCCTCATCACTTTTTGGGATCTCACCTTACACCAGTGTGGATTTAAGATGGGCCCATATCCTTGATGTTCTGCTCACAGCTGCACATAGTTTTCAATTACTCTTCTGTTCATGGCTTCCCTGGGTGTTCAGCTCTTTCCCAAACCTCTCTGTCAAAACTCTTTCCCCATACTTTGAGGACCAGGCCTTGACCCACACTCTCCAGGAAGTTCTCCCTGTTCCAGCTGGCAGGATAAATATTGGAGGAACCATATTTACTTAAGCACTTCAGGATTTCCAATAGCTCTTAAGACTGTGTCACTTTCTCTCTTCCCCCAAGGCACTGGGCTTGAGTTACCCTCATAAATACTATGAAACACATCTGGATTCCTTTCTTTGCCTCAACTCTCAGGAAGCTCAGAATACTAAATTAAATACTCATTTATAGTAAATGCGTTAGCATTTCCTAAACTATGAAACCAGGGAATAGATGTGAAAGTGATTTGTATACAAAAAGTTCTATAAAGATGTTATTATGTTTCTTGTTATACTCCAGGGATGGAATTTAAGTTTAGAACCAGTATTCCTCAAAAGGTTTATATGGTCCCAAGTTAGCAAATATTCCATTAAAAAAAAGAGGCCTGTGGCCAGTTAAGTTAGGGAAAAAATCATCTTCATGCTTATTCTTGAAGACTTACAACATATTATTACATAAAGACTCCAAAAGGTATATACAGCAAATAAACTTTTTTAGACTTTCTTGAGTACATTTAATCCACAAAACTATTTTAGGCATAAGTAAACATTTTGCAGATTACAGTTTGGGAAATTCTAAATTTTTGGTATAGTTGCTTCCCCATTCCTTTCCTTCCCATACCCCCCCCCCCATATGATAGTTTTATTATGCATTTCAAACTATAAGCAGTTTCAAAATTTGTTTAAAGATATCCAGGATATAGAAGTTCTGTATTAATATTCAGTTTTTTTATTTATAAAGTACTTAACACATTTTATCAGCTAATTCTCTGAACTGCGCTATGAAATGGGCAAGGTATATATTTTACATTAAGGGAAAGGGAACCCTATCCAAGGTCACACTGTTAGTGAATAGTGGAGCCAGGACCAGAAAAAAGCAGTGCCCTTTCTACTTTTCGGGTTACCTTAGTATTTAAACAACACTCTTTTAACAAGCTGGAAACTTCTGATGCCAGCTCAGATCATGCATGGAATTAGCATCATACAACACTGGTTCAGAATATAGGCTCTGGAACCATTCTAGATTTAAATTCTAATTCCCAACTCACTAGCTGTGTGACCTGGACAAGTTGTTTTTATGTTTATATCTATTTATTAGACATCTTTCTACTTATCTATTAGGCATTATTATCCCCATTTCTAAAATGAGGATAACACCAGCACCTACTCTGAGTTGTTTTAAGGACCAAATGAGGCAAGGGGTGTAAAGAGCCTTGATCACACAGCAAGTGCCCAATAATTCTGTCAGCTATTGTTATTTCAGAGGCGAACAGAACACGGTCCCAGGCCTCAAAAGCTTGGTCCAGTGAGGGGGACAGTGTAAACAATTATAATCATGTGACAAGACTGAAACAGACTGGGTGGGAACAGAAACAGCTGAGTGATGCCCCTGCCTGGGCACAGGGGTGTGAACCTGCTCGTTCATCTTGAGGCACCTGAAGCCTGCTCACCTGTTTCCCTAGCCCCACCAGACCAGTACTTTCTCAGGCAGGGGATGGCTCAGACTCATTTGTATGCTTCCCTAACAGTCTCAGATAAACTGAAATCCTTTCCAGGCCCCTGAGGTATGAAGGTCTTGCTTCCTCATCCACTTCCCCCTTGCCATAGCTGTATCTCTGGCTCTCAGATAATCCCCACAATCCCAAACAAGTGCAGAGCCAGTCAAGACCTTCCTACTTACCAGAGCAGGGATTGGCAACGAGATTGGTTTGGGAGAGAGGTAGCGTCTGGACTTCCGGATGGCAAACTTCTCTGTAGGTAGAGATTTCCCAGCAATCTTGAGCTTCAAGCCTGGCACTGCTCTGTGAAAGAGATGAGGAGGGTGAGAAAAAACTAAGGACCGAGATCCTCAACCTGCCCAGCCTCTGCTTCGCTCCTCTCTGGGCTTTGGTTCCCCAAGTTTATAGGATAGTGTTGGACTCAGCCTGTGGCTATGGCCTGCCCACTTCCTGAGGCTAGGCAAGGGGCCTCCTCCACATCAGCTGGCAGACATGAGAATGTCAGCAAACTCCCCAGGCCTGCTTTGCTAGTTGTCTCACCACTCCCAGGCCTCATTTCCAGAAGGCCAGAGGAGCCTGACCCCAGTTTCACAGGGAAGACTAATACCCAGAGAAAGGGAAGGACCTGCCCAAGACCACACAGCTCAAACCTTTAATTAAGTCCTGCCACGTGAGTTGTGGCCTCAGCTGTTTCCAAAGGCAGAATAAAATGTGTGCAGCTGGGCAAGCCTCCACATGGGGGGGGGGGGGGGCAGGGGAAACCTCACCCATTCAGCTCCATCCCACACTCCTGATTTGTGCCAAAGGCACTGGGCGTGGCTGTGACCCTCAGGCTTGAGCCATCCAGGCCCAGGAAACAGCTGGATCTAGTTGTGACTTCCCTGCCAAACACCTCCCCTGCTTATTCACTATGGAACCTCTCTGGGCCCCAGTTTTCTCATCTCTAAATGGAGATCATGATATGAAGGGGAGTAGAATTTGTTACCCCAGAATATGCCTGTGTGACATAAGGATTATTTTAGGCTGATTAAGAGACAGCAGATATAGGAAAAGCTCTGAAAACCGAGTAGAAATTTCTCTTTTGTAAGAGACATTGTTGTTTTTTTTAATTTTAATGTTTATTTTTGAGAGAAAGCACATGCACGAGTGAGTGGGTGGAGGAGCAAAGAAGAGGGAGACACTATCTGAAGCAGGTTCCAGGATCTGAGCTGTCAGCACAGAGCCAGGCATGGGGCTGGGCTCGAACTCACAAACCATAAGATCATGACCTGAGCTGAAGTCGGACACTTGGATGTTCAACCTAGTGAGCCACCCAGGGGCCCGAGACAATAACATTTATAAGGGAGACCTCCATTTGTAGGGGCATCTCCTCTGTACCTGGAAGAGGAGGAAAAGCCCTAGAAACTCTTAAAGGAGGCAGAGACTTAAATACTGTGCTTTGCCTGGAAACCTCCCATAACTGGCTCCCTGTCTCCAACATCTTTTATCTTTAGCTGGAGATGGTTTGGGCGATTTCAGTTACTGTTTTTCCAGAAAACATGTGTATAGGGTCTCTCCATGTGTATAGGAGGTATACATGTTATTAAACTCTGGTTTATTTTTCTCTTGTTAATCTTTTATTAATGGGGGGCGGGGGGGGGTGCGGTGGTCTCAGCCAGTCTCTAGCTAAGAACCTAAAAAAGTAGAGGGTAAAAAAATGATCCTTCCTCCCCACAGATACTTAACCTCACAGGCTTTCTGGAAGAGTTATGAGATTGAGAAGTGGAGGCACTGGATAAATGATAAACACCCTACGACTGTGACAACAGTAGCTGAAAGCTCAGGTTACCACAACTTCCAGGTCTGCAAATTAGGGTCAACCCTCACCCATGGCCAGAGGAAGGCCCTAGGCTCCATCCTCAGCCTGCTGAGGCTGAGCCCTGCTCTAGACACTTCGCAGAAGGCAAATAGCAATACAGACTAAGAAAAACAGCCAACATTTAGTGGCTCCAGGCCTTACACCAAGGTTTTAAATATAGTCTCTATTTCATTCACAAAACAACTCTGCAAGGCAGAAGTTGTTATTCCCATTTTATAGCTGCTGAAATGGTTCACAGTGACAGCTAAGAAATGGCAGAGGGTGGATTTCATCCTGTTTGACCTCTTTGGACAGCAGTGTCCACATCTGTCCCATTGACCAGAAGAAAGAGACTCAGTGGAAAAGATGTTGACAAACCACTTTCATGAAGTGGGGGGAAAGGCCTCTGAGCAGATTCAAAGAGCTGGAACAAGCAGCAGCAGGAGATGGTGGTTATGGAAGGGAATGGGGCACATGGGGGAATCCTGAGTGAGGGTCAGGGAGCCCAGAGCCAGGGGAATTAAGAAGCCCACCACCACCCTCCCTAGTGCCTACAGCTCAGGGCAGCTGTGGGCAGATGTGGCTGAGGCGTAGGATAGAGTGCGTTGGTAGGACCCACCTAAACAATTCCACTTCATCATCCCCGAACGGCTTGTAATCCTCTTTCCCAAACATGCTGAGGTAGGCGGCCTTCATGTAGATGTAGGTGGCCTGTGCAAGGCAGAGCAACAGGTGTGAGCAGCCAGCCTTCCAGTCAGCCCCAGATTGGCACAGATACCTCATTCAGACCTCACTAGGCCAGCACAGTAGCCAAGCCCCTGAGGGTAAGGAAGCTGAAGTACCTTGAGGACTTGAGCTGGGAGCTAAGTCCAGGAAAGGCCCATGTCTACTTAAAGTAGCTGCCCTCCCTCTGAAGCAGTGGAGAGAAGGACTCAAGCAACTAGTGGATGTGCAGGGCAGGGCAGTGCTGAGGCAAGGAGAGATATACAAAGAGGACAGTAAGAGCTTTGGGGAAGCAATTACTTTAGATTGGACCCCTGAGAACCAGTGGGAAGATTCACAGAGATCTGAAAAAGGACCTTTCAGGCAAGGGCAACAGCCTCAGCAAAGCCAGGGAGGGGCAGAGATATGTAGTAAGAAGCATAAATCATAGCATAAATAGCACAAATCATAGAATGTGTAAAAGAGATGTGAGGCTGCAAGAGTGTGTCAGGGGTCGGCTCAGGGTCTCTGCCTTTCTGTGTGCCAGGCACTGTACATACACCACCCTACAGGATTCAAAAGACCATGTTAGAAAGGAATCTGTACCTCGCCTCTGCTTCCTGGGACTGCAGAACTTATGGAGTGGGGGGGGGGGGGGGGGGGGGGGGGCAGCAGCAGAGCTGGAAATGACGCTAAGTGTGTGTGGCTTTAAGGGCCTTGCCCACTGGATCCACAGCCAACCCAGACAGGGAAGGTGCAGTTGTGCAGAGACCCCTATCCCCACCTCCAGATACATTCCTTCCCCAGAAGTCCAACACCAGAGGAGCCTGGTTCTGTACTGCCCTCCAGTGGCCAAGCCTTGAACCTTAGCTCCTGCTAGCTGGGGCTGTTGAGGAAGTACCTGGGGGTGGTCTACAAAGAAGTGTAGGGGGTGGAGAAGGAAAGGGGGCAGAACATCCTGGAGTCTAGTCGCAGGAGAAGCCAGAAAGCAGCCTCCACCAGGGGCACCTCCCAGGCTGAAGCCAGGGTTACTCCCAGTTGCACTCTGCCCTCCACACTTTTATCCACCCTTCAAAAAATGAGGAAAGGCTGGTCTTTGAGGGGGTATGGGAAGAATCTACCCCCTCTGAAACTGTTGCCCATCCTGTCTTTAACCTGGTGTCATCCCTACCTTCTCCCTCTCTGCCCTGGAACTGAGTCACCAAGTCATGATGATCTTACCTCCTATAGCTCTTGAATCCCACTTACTGCAACCAGCCTCCACCTTGGGTCCCTGCTCCAAGCCACCAGGGATGTCTTTCTACTGCCCTTGTCCATACGGTCTCCTAACCCATCTCCTTGCTCCCACCCCTGTCCCTGCAAGCCATGTCCACCCCATTGCCACTCTGATATTTTAAAGTCAGATCATGTCAGTCCCTCTTTGAAATCTTCATATCCCATCATGCTTAGGATAAAATCCAGACTCCCTGTCAATGGACTATGAGCCCTTACCCTATCTTCCTCAGTTTCCTCTCCAACTTTATCTCCTGTTGTTTCCCCCTCACACACATCACTAGCCACAATGGCCCCGGGGCTGTTTCCAGAACATATCAAACACACTCAGCTTCCCCCTCCCTCACGCTTGCATTTTCAGTGTCCTTGGCCTGGAATGCTCCTCATTAAGATACCCACATAGCTTTCTCCTGCACTTCATTCTGGTGTCTTCTCAGACAGGCCTTGCCTGATTTTTCTTTACTACACATACCAGCCTGACATATTACACTGCACATCTATTTGTGTGTTTCTTGTCCCTCTTCCCACTAGAATATGAGCCTTGAGATGGAGGGGTCTTTGCTCTGTTCACTGCTGGATGTCTTCGACCCGGCACATGGGGTGCCAGCAACTGCAGGAGGGATTTCTTAGAGCACAGATCCAAGCCACACACATCAGGGGCTCCCCCACTGTTAGACTAAAGGCCTAACAGCCACTCAAGGCCCTCTGCTTGTCTGGCTCCTCTTGTGCCATTCCTTCCCCATCAGTCCTGTGCCATCCCTCTGCCTGGGAAGCCACTCTCTCTTCTCACCAGGCTCAGCCGCGGGCTTCCTCCAAGAGCCTTCTCCTACCCCTCAGCCACCCCAAACAGCTTACCCTCACTGAATCACCAGAAGTTAGGATGGATAAAATAACCTAGAGTTCTGAGACCCACAGACATCCAAGTTATCAAAGGATGCTATGCAGCCACACTGCTGCCTCCCCTGCTGGGAGTCCTGTCTCCGAGGCTTATCTGATTGCCCAATGACTCCACACATTTATTTTGCTGCATTACTCTACCAGGGTCTGTGTAAACAGACAGTACTTGTCCTCAAGAAGCTTACAGCCAGTGGCCTGGGGGAGATCCCTCTGCAGCCGCCTGCACTCCCACCCACAAACCCCTTCACCTGGTGACACAGAACCTCTTGGCAGCACCCTAGCTCCTGAGCCTCTGTCCTTGCTGTTCTCTTGGCTCCACTTCCTCCACTCTGCCACCCTAATTCCTCCTCCTCTGTCCTCTTGGCTGGGCTACCCAGGGCTGCCTGTGAGTTCCCCTTGGATTCCCCCACTATAGCCCTGAGCACATCACTGTCGCAGAGCACAGGAGTGAAGGCTCCACAGGGATGACTTGGCACAGTTCAGGCAGAGGAATGCAGAGCAGAGGGGCTGGTGCATATGGCAGTGACCATAAGCTTAAGTACCTAAAGCTGGAAGTTGGTGGCCTCTGATGGCCAAATGCTACAGATTAGGAATGAATGAGGCCCCGAACTCGAGGCGCTACAACCCCCACTCCCAGAAAACACTTCTGAGGGAAGCACTGGAGAGGGAAGGGGACCAACCACCTCAAAGTCACACAGCAGGCTGGAGATGGAGTTGACTCATGTCCAGATTTCTTGACACCTGGGAGGCTGGCGCTCTCTCTGCTCCTCACAGCAGCTGTGAGGCCACCCCAGCCCTCTTCCCTGTGTAGGTGAACCCAGCTGCCTGCCTTCCACCATAGGAAGGCTTCTAGGTCACTTCAGTTCAACAAGGTTCCTTCCCTGATGTTGTTTTTCTCATTGGGAGTGGGAGGTGAAGAGGAATGAATGTCAGGCCCACAAAGGCTGGGTCTGAGAGTACACCTTCAACAGCAGGGTGGTCTCAAGGCAAGAGGGGCCTCCTCCGTGGGACTTAAGGAACAAGGGAAAAGCAAAGGCCTCTGAATCACACAGAACTGTCTTCAAATCCAGTGTCTGTTACCAACAGCTGTGTGGGCCAGGAAAGTCACATACCCTCTCTTGGCCTCCAGGTCCCTTGTGCGTCCAATGCAGATAACTTCTACCTCAGTGGGTGTAGTGTGGAGGAAATGGCAAATGCTGGGCACACAGAGCTCAGTGAAAGCCTGCTCCCTCCTCCAGCTCTGCCTGCCCTGGACCTAGAGAATTTCCTTTCAGCTTGGTCTCCAGGCAGGGGCACTGAAAAGGGACTTCCATGCAGAGGTGGGGAGGGATGAGAGGGATTTAAGGTCACTGAGACACATATTCTATACATTTGCCAATACCAGATTGGATGCTCTCTGATGATCTCTATGATTCTGACTCTTGGTTCAGAATTCTGTGCTATCGTTACTATAGTACTTATTTTACCACTTACCCTAATGTTGTAAGTTTTCACCTATGGTAGACATCTATCTGCTTTGCTTTACTTTGCCTTCATGGTATCTTTTTAATGCTTCCCCCCAAACCAACACTTTTTATAGGGACATCACCTCATTTTTTTCCGGAGAACCACCCTTCTACTCTTGATCCATGAGGAGTATTCCCACCCCTGTTTCCAGGCACTGAAATGTGATCTATGCTAGACCCAAGAGCCTCTGTTGTGGGACTATGGTTGAAACTGAAGGGAAGATATTGAGTTAGGAGCAGGCAGTCCTTGGCCACCCTGTCTATCACATGGAGAGAACCTGCCTGCATAGCAAAGATGTCACAGAGCAGAGGACAGCCACAGATGGAAAAACGCCAAGCTGAAATGACATAATTTGAATTCCTGGATCCAGCTGTACCTGAAATCAGATGTGCCTAGAATGTTTAGTTCTATGAACCAAAGAGCCTTTTGTGTTTTTTACCTGCATAGTCCAATACAGTGGCTACTAAACCCGTGTGACATTTTAAATTTAAATTTGAACTAATTAAAATTAAATAAAATTGAAAACATTCAGTTTCCCAGTTGCACTAGCACACTGCAGGTGCTCAGTGTGCCCATGTGGCTGGTGGCTACCACAGTGGACAGAGCAGAAATAGGACATTTCCATCATAATAGAACGTTCTGTTGGACAGCATTCACCTAGACAGTGTGAGCCATGCTTCTGTCCCTTATGACTAAAACTGTTGACTGATGCTTTGTAGTTCTAAACTTTATCTGCTCCTCATGGTCTTTAGTTCCTTCCAACCTATTAGAATTTATGGTTCTATTTAAAATTCCAGCTGATTTTCAGGTTTCAGTTAAGGGTTTGGCTCTTATGGTCTGGAGTCTTATGGCCAGGCTGTGTTGGCCCGGTCCCCCAATGACCCCAACACTTGGTGTCAGCCCACCTTAGACCAGGAGTTCTCCTTGCTGAGCAGGTCGGCATAGAAGTAGGCCATCTTCCACTGGCCCTTGTAGGTGAAGCACCACATCAGCTCCCAGTAGCACATGTGGTGGAACTGCTTCCAGTGCTGCTGGGCCTCACAGCACTCCTCGAACCGCTGGATGGCCTGTGGGCACCTGCTGGTCAGCCTCATGGCCCCACCACCCCACCACATCGCATAGAAGACCCAGCCTTTTCCACAGGTCTAGTCTAGCCCTGTGCCAGGCTTAGGGAGGGAGGGCAGGCCACAGCACTGGGGAGATGGGACAATTCTGGGCTCCAGTCCTGGTTCTACCCACTAAGTCTCACTTCCTGCCCAACTCTGGGACTCTAGTCTTTCAGCACAAAATGAAAGGATGGGACAGAGCTATAATGGAAGGATAGGAGGCAGTGGAAAGTTATTAATATTAAAGCAGCATAATAATGTCTGCACCTCAGAGCAGACTCCAAAGTTTCCAGTAGCTCTCATGAAAGGAACTGGACCTAGGGCATCTGTCCTTCTGCTTGAGGAATCAGATCCAGGGCCAGCTGGAGACCCCAGAACGCCACACTGTAACAGTCCATCCTGGGTATTCTGCCAGACCCATGACCCTCCCCCTCTAACCCCTTCATTGGCTCCGTCCCACCTATGGAGTCCAGACTCCTTAGCCAGGCCACCAAGGTGCCAATCTCACACCCTGGCACCACTACTGTGCCATTCTCAGTGCCCATCGTCATGCCCTGAGTAGGCCTTCCCACCACTCTGCCTCACTCAAGGACCTCCCTCTGCAGGGAGCTGCAGTCTTACAGCTCCTTGCCAGATCCTACTCACCACAAATGCCACCTCCTCCCTCATCTTCCTAGACTGTCTCATTCAGAATTGCTTCTCCTACCCTGCTGTCTTGTTGGTTCTCCCTTGGAGCACTCCTCCCAGTCTGCCCTGTCTCTAGTGTGTCTGTGTATGTGTCTGTCTGCTTACTGGTCTGGGAGACCCCAAGGAGTCGCCAGCACTGGCCCAGACCCCCATTACTCACTGTGTCAACATTGCCTTTAATGGCTTCAATCCGCCCCGCAAAGAACAGGAAGATGGCGCCCTGCAATGACACGCACGTGGGTCTGTGTGGGTCCACAAGGCACACATTGGCTGGGGGTGTTGCAGCAGGAAGCAGGGGCTCACCTTAGGATATCGCTTCAGGTAGGGGTTCAGGAGCTTCTCTGCCTCCTCAATGTTCACATTCCCAGTACCTAAAGGAGGTGAAGGGACAACACACATCACCACCACCAGCTCTTGTAATCCCTCCAGCAACCCACTAGGAGCTTCTCAGGGCCTCTATTTCCCTCTCTGTGAAATGGGGATGATAATTCTTCTACCTCCAGGATGATGTGAGCATTAAATAAGATGATACAGATATCATCCTGGGACATCACAAGACTCAATAACAAAGAGCCATGCCTGCCAAGGTAGTGCCCAGAACCCCAAGGACCTAACTACAGTGCCCTCACACCCTGCACAAGGTGGGCATGGCCATCCCCATTTCACAGATGAGAAAAATGAAGTTGGAACCTGGTCACATTGTGAGGAAGTGAGTGGTCAGCAAGCCAGGCCCGAAGACAGCTGATGCGGCTCTGTTGATTCTGGTGTCAGCGCCCCATCCTCCGTCTTGTGGACCCAAGCAGGGCCTGCAATCCCTTGCCATCTCATCCCCTGCCCTTAGAGCCAACCAAATCCCAGAAGCCCCAGCTTTTGCCCAGGAGGCGCACCTACCGAGCACAAAGGTGAGGAAGGTGTGGTAGCAGAGCAGCAGCATGACACAGAGCACAGCACGGAAGCTGTGCCCGGATGCGCCCTCCTCCAGCTGCAGCAGCCCGTAGTCCTGAGGGAAGAGACCGACAGGCTGAGGCCAGCCCCAGCGTGGGCAGGGGCCTGGGAGGTGGCTGGACAGCCTTGAGAGCAGTGCTGCTGGAACGGGGGTGGGGGGGTAATGGGAGGGGACAGCGCTGGACTCCAGACACATCTGGAATCCTGATGGCCAGGCCTCCTCTAGGGGCCTCAGCAGCCTTCCTGGGGGGCAGGGGACACTGCTGCCAAGGCCAGGGCAGAGGCTTGGGTCCAGGTGTTCCCTATTTCTGCAACAGCCCCTTCCCCGTTCCTGCCTTTGTTCACCTGCTTGCCCCCATGGTGGGTACTGAGCCCCTGAGCAGCCCCTGGTGGGGGAGGAGGAGGAGGCCAGATTCCATTTAGGCAAATAATCCTAACCACAGTCTCAGGGCATAGATGGGGCCAAGATGACTGGACAAGAAGACTCTAGAGCCTGGCTGGGGAAGAGGAGAAGCCAGATTCCACTTGTATCCCTTCCTGTAGTCTCTGCCCATCCTGTCTGTTCTCCAGGGTGTTCTTGTTCTTTCTAATACACAAATCTGACTTACCTCACCCTTACGTCAAACCCTCCAAAGCTTCCTTGCCTTTAGGATAAGACAAAGCCAGAGCTGGTGCCTGAGGGCCCTCACACTCTGACACCGCCTCGCTCTCCTCCTGGCCAGGCAGGCCACATTATCCCACCCCTTGGCCTTTCTCATCCTCTTCCCTCCTGTCATCATCCTGAAATCCTTCTCATGACCCAACGGCCTTCTTAAGAAAACAAAACTAAAAGGGACCTTCAGAGCCTCTGGCTACTGTTTCCCCGGACCAGGGCCATGGACCACAGATGGCAACCAAGATTTTAAAGGTCTCCAGACAGACATGAGGCATAGAGTCCCAAGTAAGGGTCTTCCCCTCTCAATTCTCTGTCTTCATGGCATCAGGGAGAAAGCCTCAGTCCCGTGCTGGTGTGCGTTCAACATCCCTGTCGCTCTAAAAACCTCTTCTCACAGGAAAACAGCCTCTACAGATCATACAACCTGCTTTTGCAAGATTGCTTGGCCCTCACTATATCTATGATTATGTTCTTATCGTGCCAAATAATATGGGTTTTCTATGTAGTAATGTTTCCTTTAGATAAACTTACATAAAAAATATGAACCATTTTTGGGAAGAATAATACATAAATAATAACACAGAGGTCTGCAGACATGGCAAAAATCAGGAAAGGTCAGAGGAAGTTCAAGTTGAGAGGCAGTGGTCAAAAAAAAAAAAAAAAAAAAAAAAAAAAGTCCCTTGTTACACCCAAAAAAGGCCCAGAGGAGGTTGGCTTTTGCTCTAAATCACAAGGAGAAGGAGATGAGGCTGGAATGACCCAAGGCTCCTACTTCCAGGCCATTGTTCCTTCTGCCACATGGGACCTGCTCCACCAGGGAGCTCCCCCTGATCTGCTACCTAGTACTTAGACTCCTGCCCTTAGCAAAGCCTCTGGGTGCTTCAGTCCTCTGGTTTCTGCCCTCAAGGTCTGCAGGGCTTCCCTCAGCCATTTCCCACACAAGAAAATGGTCCCAAGGGAAAGAACCTGCTTAAGGTCTTCCAAAGGGAGGAGGACCAGGATCCTGACACCGGTCAGGCTCAGAGAACATGATTCCAGACCACTGCACGAAGCTGCCCTTCATACCCACCCTTACCCTAGAGCCTCTTCACCCTGTGTGAGGCCAGGCAGGTATCACTGGCCCCATCTGATTGGAAAGGAGACGGAAGCTCAGAAAGGCCTGGGCCTTGTCCAGGGCCACATACTGAGGGGTGCTGTGCCATTACTGGCACATAGATCCTGCAGCCCCTCAGCCTCACCCTGTTCAGCTGAGCCACTCAGAGGTCCCAGAAGTCAGGTGGTTACCTTGTTTCCTGAAAACCCCACAAACTCCAGCAGGCGCAGGATCCTGGTAGGAAGCATGGACAGCGTCTGCAGGAACAGAGGCAGGTGGGCCTGTGGAGGGGCTGGAGCTGTCCCTCCTACTCCCCAAGCCCCCAGAGTCCTGGGGGTAATCCTGGGGGAGTAGAACCTATCTCCAGAATGCCCACAAGAAAGCCCCAGGTTTCCCATAAAGCCAACTTCCCTAGATAGAGAAGCACTACAGTGTGACAATTAGAAGCAGACTGTGTCTAAATCCTAATCTCACCATGCCCACTGGGTCACCCTGGGCTAGCTACATATCCCCTCTATGACTCAGTTTCCTCATCTGGGAATAATGCCCCCTACCTCCTTGGGGTCCTGTGAAGATGGATCAAATTAATATATGTAAAGCATATAATGGAGCCTGCACATAATAGTTAGCCATTATTGTTGTTACAAAGAATCCCTGCTCTGCACCAGGGCTCCATCATTGCATTTGATCCTCAGAACAGTCCTGCAAAGAAAGATTACTGCCCCTTTTGACAGATGGAAAAATAGAGGCATGGATAAGTGACATGTCTAAGGCCCCACAGCTCATCAGAGGGGAAGCCAGTTCTTAAACCCAGGACAGTCCAGCTGTAACTTGCTAAAGCATCCAATGAACTCTGCCGTTTGTACTTCTCAGCACTTGGGCCGAGATCCCCGTTCTCATTTTACATACAAGGAAACTGGAACCCAGAGTGGGGCAGGGACACCCCACCACCCAAGGCCTGCTCTTGGAACAGGCTTTGCCTAGAGGGGAGAGAGCCATCCCCTGCCACACACACTTCTAGACAGGTCTGTGGACACCCAGGGCCAAGAGTCTAAATTTTCAATGAGCAGCTCCTCCTCTCAGGAGTAGGCTCAGAGCCTCTCTCACATTTCTTCTGCCTAGGATGCCCTTCCCCACCTATAGATCCTTCAAGATCCAGCTCAGATACTCCTCGCTCCTTGAAACCTTCCCCAGCTCCTCCAGGAAGGGGTCTTGGCTCTGTCCCTGCAGGTTGCCTGCTGCTTCCAGACCTGTCTCCCTCCCCACTACTGGTCAATGTTTAACCACCAGCTCTCCAGGATGGAAAAGGCCCTGATTTATTGTGTTTGTCTTTTTCTGGTCCTATAAATACTGCCACCATGGTGCATTTCAAGCTTTCAACTTGACTTGGGAAGAAATGCACAGAGAGACTCTGAAGCACCTCCACCCCACCTCCATCCCAGCTCTGAGCTCCCCATGACATTGGCAATGCGTCTGCTTTATCACTAGGTCCTAGGATCAGCTCAGCGCCCAGCATGGTAGGCCAGCAGAGACCATGTAAAGGTGAATTCCCACTCACCAGGTTGAAGGCTCCCACGCCGAGCTTCACCCCTCCTTCAAAATGCCTGTGGTTCTCTCCCTTACAGTATTGTGAGGACTGCACGAGGCTGTCCAGCTCCCTGTGGAGACAGGCAAAGTCCTTTTCAGCCACATAACAGCGGCTAGGTCCCATTCCAGCTGGGACTAAGGTTGTCCCCCACTCCCAGCTGATCTCAGAACTCCCTGGTGGTAGACTGATAACAGTTCTGACAATCAGAGAGCTGACATTCAAGAAATTTCTGACCCCATCTGCCTAATAACATAGTCCTTGCCCCTGAGCGTCAGCTTTATCAGCCCCAGCACACTTGCCTTGTCCAGCATCTAAGCATTTTCACATGCTCTTCATTCTGTCTAGAACAATTTCTCAACTTTGGCACTACTGACATTTTAGGCTGGATAAATTCTTTCTTCAGGTAAGGAGGGGGCTATCTGTATATCATAGGATGTTTGGCAGCATCCTTGGCCTCCACCCACGAGATGCCAGACGCAACCTCCCCCCAGGTTGTCACAACCAAAATGTCTCTGAATATTGCCAAATGTCCCAGTGAAGAGCCACTGGGCTAACTATAACACCCCCTCCTTCAGGAAGTCTACCTGGGGTCTCTTGGTTGAAATCCACCCTTCTTTTTCCTGGTCATCAGTTGCACAGAGTCCATATCCCAGCCTGTCTTGGGCAGGACAGAAGCTTTAAAGATGTGTCTGCCTCTTTCCCAGGCCATGAGCATCTTGAAGCCTTTCAATCATCAAACACTGATTGAGGGCTCCCTGAGTCAGGCACTGGATGATAGCTAGAAGCAAAGCCACCAAGTGGCTGCCGTCACAACTCTCCCACTCTAGGGAACAGATCCCCCCCCCCCCGCCCCCACCATCAAGTCACTGTGGGGGTGGAGGGGGGCTTCAAAGGAGAAGACTCCTGGGGTTTTACCCAGTCTGGGGTTCAGGGAAGGTTTTCCTGAGAAGCCGACACTTGAGCTGAAACCCTAGGGATGGGATGGTTAGCCTGGCACAGAAAGAGTGTTCCTAGCAGAGATACAAGCATGTCCAAAATCCCTGAAGTAGGAATGAGCCCAGCATGTCTGAAAAACTGAGGGAAGGCACAAATGTTTGAGGCAGAGTGGGGTGGAAGCTGTTGCTAGGAGGGCTAGGAGGAGCTCCCGGAATGAGTCGGGACTTTATCCTAAAAGCAAGAGTTGTGTCGGGAACTGGTAAGGGGGTGACCTGACAAGGTTTGTGCTTTGGAAACATCGCTTTGGTAGCTGAAGAGACTGGAGGGGGCAGAGCACAATTCCAGCACAGACCCACAAGGCCATGCAGTGTCCATATACCACATGGTGTGTTATATCCCAGTGGTACCTTGAAATCACACTCACAATCTCTCTCCAGGGAAACAGTCACATTAGATGGAGAAAATAAAGATGATAAGTAGTCTCAAGTCAATTCAACTTTTAATAGAAAGTGAGTTTTAATGCCAAACTTGGGGGAAGAAACTGGGCTTTCAAAGCTTTTTTTTTTTTTTTTAATTTTAGAATTAGAAACAAGAATTGTGGTGCCATGTTGAGTAGAAGTGTTCTGGACTGAGTCTTATTTCTTTCATCCCTAGACAAAGCCTGTGCTTGGCCCAGTGCTGAGATGGCATGGAAATGATCTGGCCCTCAGGGAGCTCCCAGCTTGGGGAGGCTGTGTGTGTGGACACCATCCCTGTGTACTAGAGGGGTCCAAGGAAGGCTTCATGGGGAAGGTGGCATTTGGATTGGGCCTTAGTGGATACACAGGGGTTCTGCTGCTGTTCTCAAAATTACTGTTCCTGTGTCTGTCTCCTAGCCTCTACCTCATCAAGCTATTTGTGCAGAATCTGTCTTATTTTCCCCAGGGTCAGGCATAGACTCAGGGGAACCAAATGAACAGATATACCCAGGAAACCACGTAAATAATATTCTGGAAAACTGAGGTCCCGAGGGTGCAGAAATCTGCCTGAGGTCACATGGCATTCTAGGCATCCAGCATCCAGCCAGTGCTACCTCCCACAAAGCAGCCTAAGAGGCACAGGGTAGTAGATGCTGTGGCCCCAGGGTCCCCCAGACCAGCCCCACTCACTTGTAGGTCTGGTAGCTGTTTCGAACTTTGATGCCGCCCTTGATGAAGCTCACCATGTTCTCATCCTGCAGGAGGGAGAGACGCTAAGAGTCAGGCTGGGTGGGTAGCCACAGGCTTGAGAGGGATCATACAAGGCTCTGGGCCCGGCCTGCCCCACCGTGGGCCCAGCTCTATGAGGGGTTCTGGGCGGCACTCAAAGGTTAGCCAATCCAGTCCTCTGTAACCCCTGGGACTTGAGATGAGGATCTGCTTGCCAAACAAGACCTCCAAAATGTCCAGGGCCTGGAGGAGGCACTCCCGGTGGTTAACAGTGCCTCCTCCAGGTAGAGGAGTTGTGGGAGAGCAAGAAGGACGCTCAGTTTTGGACTATATGTGTTTTCTACAACAAGCATCTATTTGTCACATTTGTAATTTAAAGCACTAATACCTACAGCCCACTTGTAGTTCCACTCCTGGGAGTACATGAGTATGCCCTAGAGAAACGAACAAACACGGGCTACAGGAGTTACCTTCAAGAATGTTCACTGCACTACTCTTCACAGAGTACAGAACCAAAACAACCCCAATGCCCTTCAGCAGGAGACTGAATGAACAAACTGCTATACCCATAGAAGGGAATATTATACAACTACATAAGGTTGGGTAAAGAAAGCAAGTCCCACACAGCTTGAGGCCTTAAGAAGCTTGAAGCTAACTAAAATGTAACAGTATGCTCCTCACACATGAATAGGAACCTGAGAAAACTGTTTTTTAAAAAATAGGTTGGGGGATAATAAAACTCTAGCCAATGGTTTCCCCATGAAGGAAGCAGGGGACAGGGTGGGTAGAAGACTCGCCAGCAGTATTCTGTTCTCTAATTGGGTGGGGGAATTCATGGGTGTTTATTATGTGTAATAATAGAATAAAAAAGGCCATACACAATGCAATTATTAACAGTGATCCTAATGAAGAATTAGGATTATCTAATTCTAATTATGTGAGGTAAAAAAAGGGAGGACAGCTAACAAAAGTAAACAGTACCCCAATAAAATTCTTATGTGCCTGTCTACCCCAACACACGTATTTACATGATGATTGTTATGTTATAACCCAGATTTTCTGGTGAAATCATGAAGTGATGGTTCTCATAATTACCACTGTGTGGTGAGGAGCACAGGCTCCAAGTCAACCAGACCTGTATTCAAATCCCAGCTCTGCCATTTGCTAATCACGTGACTCTGTGAAAGTGGCTACTCCCCTCTAATCCTCCCCTTTACAAGCCTGTGGTGAAGATTTAACAATATATGTACATTTATGTAAAAACAACATGCAATGTGTATAAGGTATGTAAAAACTACATACGTATAATATATACATAAAGCCTGGTATGTCGTAGAATCAAGTTTGATTCATTCAAACTTGTTTGTTGAATGAATCAAGTACAAAGCAGGCTTTGTGCTAATGCTGGTCACCCCACGTGACCCTCAGCAGGAAAACAGCAGTCGTGAGGTGGAAGCACATCCTAGTAGTGGACGGAAACATGTGTGCTGACTGTGGAGGGGGTAAAGCCCATCACCTCTGCCACTGAGCCTGGCTAGGGTTGGGAGTGTTGGGGTGACTGAGCCTCAGTCTTCTCCCAAACCATAAGGAGGCGGACTGTGGCTGCTTATAGACCCCCTGGCTTGGAGTTGGTGACTGATCTTCTGAAATCCCCAGGCTGCTTGTACAAGAAGAGGGTTCCTACCTGTAGAAAGGTCAGAGCTGCTCTCTGCAGCAGGCACTCTGCATAGCAGACTTCAGCATGGATTTCCTCTGCGGGGAGAAAACCAGCCCTGAGGCCTCCTGGGACTCTCAGCAGGCAGCACAGGCCAAATCCTCCCCACTCTGGGAGGTGGTCTGGTTCCTTCACAGCTCTCAGCACTGTCTAGAATTTTGTCACTCCTTGCACTTGCCTTCCACCTGGTTCTCCCATCCCACCATCCAGAATGTCAACATAGGGCCCTAGGCTTTGTTCTCTTGTTCTCCACGCATCACAGTGCCAGGCAAGGAGAAGGTGCTAGGTTGAATGGATAAACAAAGAAGATCATAATCCAGGGAAGCCCACAGGCTGTAGGAGTAAGGGAAGGAGAACTCACACAGCCCAGGGAGTCAGGAGAGACTTCCAGAAGAAAGGACATTTGAATTGAAAAGGAATGGAAAGGTGAGGCAAGAAGAGCTTTCTAGGCAGAGGCCTGGGAGAACCAAAAAACTCTGATGTTTGGGGACAGCCAAGCCACAGAAGGTTGAAATGGGGTTAAGGTAGGGAGAGACTTAGGGGACAGGTAAAGATGAGGGGCAGAGGTCTGACTGCAAAGGGCCTTATACAAGGGAGGGGGGTGCAGATTTGGCCCTGTGGGTATCAGGGAGCTATGGAAGGCAAGAAGGAGGAATGGCCTTGTCAGGTTCATTGTCTTGTGTTAAAAACTTCAAGGGCTCTTGAGGCTAGAGAACACCATTTGCTCCTGCACTGAAGAGCCCTACCTTGCTCCAGCTGGCTGCTGCTGCTTCCGCGACTGCTGCATGGGGTCGCTGCACACAGGCTCTGGCAGCCTAGACCATCTCTCCCACTGCCTTCAGCTATCTGACCCCAGTGCAGGCTCCAAAACCATATTCCCCTCCAGGGCACTTGTGATCACTATGATCATCAGGCCAGTAAACCTAACCAGGCACACAATTCTAAGCCCACCCTAGCCTGAAAAGCAAAGCTAATGACCTCGTGATGGCATTTTCTCTCCCCAGCTTCCAGGTCCTCAGCAGGTAATGCCATCAGGTAAGTGAGCCTCCCCTACTCCCCAGCTCACCTGAGAGCAACTTCTCAAAAGGGCCCAGCCCACTCTGTGAAACTGGGAGATTAACTGCCCCTTTTCCCACCCATTCCTGGGCTGGGGACAGGGCTGCCTGGGGTCAGCGGGGTTGAGAGGACATTGAGATGCCACACCTTCCGTGAATTGGTCCATAGTGGGGCGATGCACCAGGTTGCTAAAGGAATCTGTTACAGAGGACTTCTTCCGGTGCCTGAAGAAGAAAAAGGGGCCTCAAGTCATTCAGTGAGGGTGAGCCAGGGGCCCAGGTGGGCTCAGATGCATCTCCCACCCTTCCCATGGACTCCACACACACTGAACTGGCAACTCTCCCAAGTCCAGGCTTTCTCATACTCTTGCTTCTGTTGTTACCCCTTCTTGGAGCCCCCTCCCCTCCTTCCTCTGCCCTGGCCAGTTTCCAGTCAACCTTTCGGGAAGCAGCTTCGGCATAACCTCCTCCAGGAAGCCTTTCCTGCTCCTCTGACAAGAACCCTACAGCCCCTGACCAGGCAGTTCAGGTGTCAGAGGTGGCCAGTGCCCACCCAGCACAGGGCCTGGCCCAGGGGTGTGCCTAGTGAAAGACGATTCCAGCTGTGCATAAACACTGAGGGTCCATTTGTTCATTCATTCACTCAAGCGGTTTATGTGTACTGAATACCAATTATGCACCAGGCCCTGTGACCCGTGTCTTCATTCAGTTTCCACAACAGCCCTACCTTCATACCTATTTTACATATGAAGAAAGTTGAGTCCAGAGAGAGACTTGCCCAAGATCAAAGAGTTATCACTTGACAGAGCCAGAATTCATCTCCTTAAAATCAGGCCTGGCCCCTGGAAACTGCTTAGAGACTGGCTCAGATCATAAGACTCCTGAGGCAGAGCTGACAGGGACAGCTCCCAGCGCTTGGGGACACATCCTCTTAGCCAAAAGGAGCAGCATTAATAGTGGCATTTAGGCACTGGGATAGGCCAAGAAGACAGAAGGACAGACCTCATGACCCCTCGTCCCTGCCCGCCCCATGGCCCGGACCTCTGACACAGCGTCTGCGCCTCCTTCATCATGTTGCCAGCAAGCAGGATGTCCTGAGGGTCAAAAGTCATCATGGCCTGCATCTCCAGGATGGTGGCATATGTCAGCGAGTGGTACATGCTCTCCTTGGTTCTGCCAGAGAGAAGGGACATGAGAGCGCCAACCCCCAGACCTCCAGAGGTAGCTGGCCTATGCCGATCACCGCCATAAACTACCCACCCAGCGTGGCAGGGAAACAGAGATTCAGAGAGCGGAAGAGACTCTCCCAAGGTCTGACCCTCCCATTGCTGCTCAAAAGGCCTCAGATCCCAGCCCCTCTCCTTCCTGCTAGTGGCACCAAGTGACTTTCCAACTCTGAGCCTGTTCCTCATCCATTCTGTAGGAATGGCAGCAGCAAGAAGTTGTGTGGACTAAAGTAGGACTTCAGCAACCTGTTGGCCTGAGACCATATGCCCAGTGCCCAGGGCCTGCCTCTCACCTTCTGCCACACCTCCTAGAGCAGAGCCCAAGTCCCTTCTATCCTCAAGCTCCCCTTCCCCACCCTGCCCCCTGCGCTTGCCCTGTCCTTATTCCCTGGGCCTTATTGGCCTCACCCCCTCCTGCCCTTCCCCATCGCATCATCTGACCATGTGGCTTTCTGGTTAAGTTCTCCCATGGCTTTCATGTCCCGTGATATAATGCCTGGGCCCAAGGCTCCACACAACACAGGTTCTGCCCACCTCTCCAGCCCAGCCCTCTTGTCACTTCTGTTTCTGCCCCATGACCTGCCCTCCCTGACTCATCTATCAAGGCTCTCAACTGCCTCCAAGGCCACTGGGCATCCAAGGCTCCCTTCTCGGGGCTCATGTGTCTATAATGAAGCACAGGTCATACTGAATTTGTATCAGCAGAGGCTTAGCTCTCTCCTCAGACTGAACTGTGGGCACCTCAAGGACAGAGCTTGTATGGAACTCATCTCTGTCCTCAGTACCAGCGCCACAGGCCCTTTGTGAGTAGCCTCAGGAAGCCTTCTCCTCCTGCCATCTTGCTTCTTCACAGCCCAGACCTCTCAACAGAAAAGCATATGGCAGGGGCTTTTAGTCTAACACATGGAAAGAAAAGCAGGAAGGGAGGGACAAGAAAAATGCCAGTTCCCCTCTGCACTTGGGGAAGTTATAACGTGTCTCAGCCTTGATTTATACTTCTGCAAAATGGGGACAATAATTCTGGCCTGCCCAGGTCCCTATGGGATTGGCGGGGGATCACTCTTGCTCGTCAAATGGTAGGAGCTACAGCAGTTTTCACTCCCTTCCCTACACATCCCCTCATTAATTATTTACAAAACTCCTCAGTGCCAGGCTTATGCTGGGAACTTCAGGGGAAAGAGATGACTGTTCTATTGTAAAATCACATGACTTCACCCCTTTTCATACCTTTCTCATTCATAAAACTGTAAAATTAAAAACTCTTTGTAAATTAAGTGTAAATTCTGGGTGACCTCTCTGCCCAGGTAATATTATCCTGGGAAGCCAAAGGTTTTTAAAGGAAACCAAAGGCTGGCCCACCCCTCACCAGCCCTGGCAGCTGTCCCAGGTCTTTGCTAGAACTCCTTAATCTGAAGGCAGTGGCTTGTGGAAAAGAGGCCACAGCCTGAAGTGGGGACAGAACTCAGGCTTCAGGGTCCCTGAGACACAGGCTGGAATCTTGGCTTTGCCAGTTACCAGTTGTGTGATCCTGGTGAATCTTATAAACTCTCTGAGCCTCAAGTTTCTCCTCTGTAAAATGGATACAATAATCATTCTCTCCCAGGGCTCTGGGTTGCTTAAATAGGACACCCAGGCCAGAGCCACATCACTGATGCTCAATAAATGTGAGTCTGCCAGGGTCAAGGGTCACTGCCCTAGAGAGAAACTCTCTCCTTCAGCAGATGTTTCCCTGGCAGTACCCAGACCCACCCCTCCAGATAATCCCCTCCCACCCCAGGCCTCTTGAGTTCTCAAGCCCCTGCCCCTCTCTTCCTCTCTCCACACCAGTGAGACCTGGGACTTAGCCCTAAGCACCCAGTCTAATACTGGGTCCAGAAGGAGGGGCAGCCCCACATGGGCAGCTGGCAGGCAAAGTGGAATTTCTAGTCTGAGGCCGAGTGCCCAATATGCACCTGCAGCTAGGAATCCTGTCTCTTCCCCAGCCTACCACTGGAAGGCCCTCAACTGCATTCTGGACTGGGACTTGTGGTACAGGCATACATGGAAGGTACTGAAGGTTTGGTTCCAGACCACTGCAATAAAGTGAAGCAAGTCAAATGAATTTTTTTGTTTCCCTGTGCACATAAAAGTTTAATTAAGTATGTAACAGCATTATGTCTAAAAAAAATACAAAACTTAATTAAAAAATACTTTATTGCTGGGTTATTGGGTGGCTCAGTCAGTTAAGTGTCCAGCTTCAGCTCAGGTCATGATCTCACAGTTCATGAGTTCGAGCCCCATGTCGGGCTCTCTGCTGTCAGCACAAAGCCCGCTTCAGATCCTCTCTTCCCCTTCTATCTCTGCCCCTTCCCCGCTCTCTCAAAAATTAAAAAATAAATAAAAAATACTTTACTGCTAAAAAAATGTTAATCATTATTAACATTTCATTGAGCTGTAATAGTTTTGCTGGTGAAGGATCTTGCCCTGATGTTCATTGCTTCTGACTGATGAGGGTGGTGGTTGCAGAAGGATGGGTTGGCTGTGGCAATTTCTTTAAATAAGACACGGGGTGCCTGGGTGGCTCAGTCAATTAAGCATCTGACTTCAGCTCAGGTCATGATCTCATGGTTCATGGGTTTGATCTCCGCACTGGACTCTGTGCTGACAGCTCCAAACCTGGAGCCTGCTTCAGATTCTATGTCTCCCTGTCTCTGTCCCTCCCCCACTCATACTCTGTCTCTCTCAAAAAAAAAAAAAATAATTAAAACATTAAAAAAAAAGACGACAATGAAGTTTTGCTGTACTGGTGGACGCTTGATTTCACAATTTCACAATTTCTCTGCACATGTGATGCTGTTTGATAGCATTTTACCCACAGCAGAACTTCTTTCAAAATTGGAGTCAATCTTCTCAAACCCTGCTGCTGTTTTATCAACTAAGTTTATGCAATATTCTAAATCCTTTGTTGTAATTTCAACAATCTTTACCAGGAATAGATTCAATCTCAAGAAATCAAGATCTTTCTTTGCTCATCCACAAGATGCAACTCCTCATCCGTTCACGTTTTATCATGAGATTGCAGCACCTCAATCACATCTTCAGGCTCCACTTCTAATTCAAGTTCTCTTGCTCTTTCTGCCACATCTGCAGTTAACTTCCTCCCCTCAAGTCTTAAACCCCCCAAAGTCACCCATGAGGGTTGGAATCAACTTCTTTCAAACTCCTGCTCATGTTGATATTTTGACCTCTTCTCATGAATCACAAAGTTCTTAATGGCATCTAGCATGGTGAATCCTTTCTAGAGGTTTACAACTTACTTTGCCAAGATCCATCGGAGGAATCACTACCTATGGCAGCTCTAGCCTTATGAAATAGATTTCTTATGTGGTGAGACCTGGAAGTTGAAATGACTCCTTGAACCATGGGCCACAGAATGGATACTGAGTTAGCAGGCATGAAAACAACATTAATCTCATTGTACATCTCCATCAGAACTCTTGGGTGATGAGGTGCATTGTAAATGATCAGTAGTATTTTGAAAGAAATCTTATTTTTCTGAGCAGGTCTCAACAATGGGGATAAAATATTCAGTAAACCATGTTGGAAACAGATATCTGTCATCTAGGCTTTGTTCTTCAATTTAAAGAGCACAGGAAAACTAGATTTAGCGTAATTCCTAAGGGCCCTAGGATTTTCAGAATGGTGAAGGAGCACTAGCTTCAACTTAGAGTCACCAGCTGCATTAGCCCCTTACAAGAGCCAGCCTGTCCTTTGAAGCCAGGTCCTGACTTCTCCTCTCTAGCTATGAAAGTCCCAGATGGCATCTTCTTCCAGTATAAGGCTGTCCCATCTACACTGAAAATCTGTTGTTTAGTGTAGCCACCTTCATTAATGGTCTCAGTAGAGCTCCTGGGTGACCCACTGCAGCTTCTACATCCTGTCACTTCACCTTGCACTTTCATGTCATGGAGACAGCTTCTTTCCTTAAACCTCACAAACCCACCTCTGCTAGCTTCCAACTTTTCTTCTGCAGCTTCCTCACCTCTCTCAGCCTTCACAGAACTGAAGAGAGTTAGGGCCTTACTTTGGATTAGGTTTTGGCTTAAGGGAAGGTTGTGGCTGATTTGATCTTCTATCCAGACCACTCAGACTTTCTCCATATCAGCAATGTGGTCAGCAATCACTTTGTTATCATTCTGTATATTCACTAAAGAGCACTTTTAATTTCATTCAAGAACTTTTCCTTTGCTTTCATAACGTGGCTGTTTGGTGCAAGAGGCCTACCTTTTGATCTGTCCTGGCTTTCAACACATCTTCCTTACTAAGCCTAGTCATTTCTAGCTTTTGATTTAAAGAAGGGACATGCAACTCTTCCTCTTACTTGAATACTCAGAGGCCATTGTAGGATTATTAATTGGCATAATTTCAATGTGGTATGCCTGTACAGAGGTAGGACAACTCCCCAAACCTCAGACACCCCAAGTTTAGTTTATAATCCAAAGTTCTTGTTTGCTTACAAAATCCTGACCCCTGAAAATAAGAGTCCCTCACCTCTGAGCTAAACCCAAATCTGGGACATGATGCCCATTGGGGTCCCACTTTCTGGGCCCAGACCAGCTGTCAAACTGGAGAGGGCACTGGAAGAGCCATCAGAAGAGCACAGCGTTGGGACCTGGGGACTCCTTGGCCATGTGGAGATCAGCTAAGCCTTGGGGCCTCCAGCTCTTCCCTCCTCTACCAAAGGCAAAGTAAAATAAAGCTACTCAAAGAAGTGACAAACACAGAAAACAAATGCCCAGGCTGGGGAGGAGTGGTGGTGGGGCTGGAGTCTGATGAGCCCATTACTCTCTGAGGGCAAAGTATGAATAACAATTAAATGAGACACTGCATGCACAATGAGGAACAGTGAATGAAACTGGACCCCAACATTTTTTGAAGCTTCAATGGCTACAAATGGAGAGGAAAGGTCATTTTTTAGCAAGAATTATTTCCCCTAGGGGCGCCTGGGTGGCTCAGTCGGTTGTGTCCAACTCTTGGTTTTGGCTCAGGTCATGATCTCATGTTTCATGAGTTTAAGCCCCCGTCGGGCTCTGTGCTGACAGTGTGGAGCCTACCTAGGGTTCTCTCCCTCTCTCTCTTCCCCTCCCTGACTGGCTCTCTCAAAATAAATCAATTATTAAAAAAAAATTATTTCCCTAGACCAGTGGTTCTTAATAAAGATGGGGAGGTATTTTTCCTGTCCTCCTCACTCCAAGCCTCCATCCCAACCTCTAGCATCTGCCAAATTTCTCAAAACATGTTTTGGTTGTCACAAGGTGGGTGTGGGTGAGAAGTGTGTTAATAACATCTACTGTTTGGGAACAACACTCTTAAACTGAAAAAGAAAGAAAAGATTCTTTTCTGGAATGGGACAAGAGCTAAGATAAAGAGTAGCTTCACTACCTTAAGTGTGAAGTTAAAAGATACCCTCATGGAAAAACTGGTTTTCTCCATGGTGCCTCCTTCAGGGCAAGCATTTCCTCTCTGAGGCCTGAATTGTAGGGCCTGAGGTGTAGGACTCCTGAGGTGAGGGAATGAATGCCCTACTGAGGTGAGGGAGGATGAGGCAGCCCCTCAACATGCAGTGGCTGTGGAGAGGGGGTGCAGAACATGTGGGGGAAGGTCGGCAAGGAAGGTGGCAGGGAAGAGCCTGCTTAGGGACAGGTAATGACCAGAAGGGAAGTGGAGCTGGGGAGTCTTCCAAAATACTGGGAGGGGAACCTAGATGTTCAGGGATGGAGCAAGACAGAGCTTGGCCTGCCTCAGACTGTGGCCACACTCTTGCTGCAGACCCAACCCCCACCCCACCTCAAGCCCAGATCCCCTCAGAGGGTGGGGATGAGGTGCGGGGACTGCTGCGGAGGGATCATTATAAGACTCATGATCATCACATGCTGGAATCCCCACTGCCCCCAGAAACTGGGCCATTAACTCCAAACAGGACAACAATGGGTCAGTCAAGTCTACAGAAATTGAACAGGTCAGGCTTGTGAACTCAGGGGAAGCAGTCCCCGAGTCAGCATTTGCCTTCCCTCAGAACTTGAGGGAACCAGATGTGGCAGAGGACAACCACAACCTAGAGCTGAAAAGAAGGCGTTAGGCAACTAGGCAGCACACATGATTAGCCCCCAGGTCCCTCACCCCTACCCTAATCCCAGAATTCAGGCAGCCAGGGGTACTCTGACCAGGCTGCGGAACAGCTTCTCTGGAGAAGCTGACATCTGGGGCCAGGTCATCCAAAAGCCAATCCCAGCAATTACAAGGTCAAGGAGCCAGGTGCTTCCCTTCTGGTCATTACCTGTCCCTCCTCCCTGCCACCTTCCTTGCCCACCTCCCCCAATATCCAAAAGCCAATCCCACCAATTACAAGGCTAAGAACTGGCTCTTAAATATGACCAGACAGTCAGGGACCATCAGGCATTTGAGGAAAGCCCCACCAGAAGATTCTCCCATTACATAGAAAAAGGGAACCTGGAAAAAATGGAGATTATACAGGAAAATAATAAAGCATTTAAAAGAGAAACATATTCTGTGATAAAAATAACAACAAATACTTACTAGAGTGCTCACTATATGCCAGGCCCTGTCCTAAGGACTCTCATACTCCAAATATAGATATAAAGAACAGAATGCACCCAGAAACCAAGAATAAGATGTGGTAGGGAAAAAAAGAACATTCAGAAAACAATGAGTCTGAGGAAATTAATCATATGATCTCAGAAAAAAAGAAAATAGAAGGATCTCTTCTAACTCAATAGAAGGATTTAATGATAAGGTTGAGGAAATCACCCCCAAACTAAGAGAAAACAAAGAGAGAAAGAAATGCAAAACTGAGCAGAAGGTAGGAGGCTTAGAAGAGGACTAGCCCAGGAAGTCCAATGTTTGACTTAAAGAAAGCCTGAGAAAGGGAGACAGAACATGGAGGGGTTGTGCTAGACAATGTCCTAGAACCAAAAGGCAGTCTCCAAATTATTTTTAAAAATACCTACATTTCAGCATATTATCATGAAATTTCAGATTTGCAAGGATAAAAGAGACGATTCTAAACATTTCTGGGGAAGGAAAAATGATCACGTGCAAAGTTAGAAAAAATTAGGGTTCCTGTGGCTATAGTAGATGCTAGAAAACAGGGATGCAATGCCTTCAAAATTCTGAGGGGGGAGAATTACATTCATGTAACTCCTTCCTAGGAAGTTTCTAAAGCATATGCTCTGATAAAATGAGGGAGGGTACCAGAGAAAAAGCCAGGTCAAAGAAACAAGAGAGAAGTAAAGAAGTAAATAAGAGAGAAGTTCCAGGAGATGGCTGGGAGATGGCCAGTAGACACAACTATCCTCCAGGGGACAGGTTTCCAGGAAAAACGTTATAAAGAGTTCAGGATAAATGTACAGTAAATTAGGCCAATGAAAAGACAAGGCAGGGGTACCTGAATGTCTCAGCCAGTGGAGCATATGACTCTTGATCTCAGGGTTGTGAGTTTGAGCCCCACATAGGGTGTAGAGATTATTTAAAAATAAAAAAAAAATCTTAAAAAGAAAGACAATTAACTCCAAAAAAGAAATGTAATCTTACAATGTATGACTCATCTCTGTGATGAGCATTAGTTACCTAATTATAATAATGTAAATACTATAAATTTTTCCAGACACTGTAATGTAAAGATAAGAGAAAGGATGAGGGAAGGGGAAGGGAGGTAGAGCAGGGGTGTAAGAAAGCTAAATTCTTGTCTACCAATAAATGTTTAAAAGTAAAAGGTAAAAAAATTAAAAACGAAAGGAAAAAAAGAATTTTATGGAGTATAAATTCTTAATGTTTTTAAAAAGTAGAAAAAAGTGATAAAGAGCAATATAAGCATATTATTTAGAAATAAGGCAGCAAACACTAGAAGAAATGGCTAAAAGACTTGAGTAAAAGCAACTCAAATCTTTGGTACTCTGGGGAAAAATGAAGAAAAGTGGCTGTGTTACAGCTGACAGGGGAAAAACCCTGAGTGGATTCAGTGGGAACAAGCAATCAAACTGGGAAAGGCCATAAGAACCCAAAAGTAAGGAAGTCACAGTGACCTTGGGGAGGACTGGGCTGCTCAGGGCTATAGAATGGGGAGCCCGAGCCCCTATTTTTGTGGGACTCCCAGGGGTCATGGTGACCCAGAAGGCTGAAGAGATTCAGTTACATCGGGTTCCTCTTACATAAGACCTCTGGTTCTCCATGACCAGACACTACACGTAGGCTCCCGTGTATGTGCACATGTGTGTGCACACACACACACCCGCCCCCACCCCCAATCTGGGCTTAAGCCTCACCTGGGCTTGAGGTAGCTGAGTGCTTCTGAGAACTGGTTGGTGAGGAAGAGGTCCAGGGCAGTCATACACTGGTCCAGGGCCTCATGGAGGCTGCTCACAGGAGTCCTGCTGGGAGAGACACAGAAGTGACCAAGAGCCCTCAACCCCTGTCCAGGCTAGAACAAAGCCCCACAGGGCCAATGCAACCTCCCTGCCAGCCTTGGATGCCTGTCAAAAGCTCCTCCAGGGGAGGAGACACAAAGACACAAAGACAATTTGGACATACTTCTAAGTGTTCCTAAAGGTGGGAGAAAAGAATGGGGGTGTCATCTGAGATCTGGTGGAGGAGTTTGGGGAGGAGCAGAGGATGGAGAGCAAGGAAGCCTCAGGAACAAATTTATCTTACCCTTCACAAGGTTAAAGGGAGTCTTTATGGCCCTTCTGACCCATCAGGCTTTTCTGCCCCGCCCCCCAGGGGGGCACAGCCCACCCTCTAAATCCCACTTCAGTCCTTTTCCTCTTCCTCCTTCTCCAGGACTTCTCCTGCTCATCTTGAGCCTGCACTCTAGAACTCCAGAGACACTGTCACAATGGGCTGTGGTGTGCAGGCCTCTCAAAGGCCACCTTCCCTGTACCTGACCCTCTTCCAGCGCTTACATTTCTCTATAGCTTTTATCACTCTCTGACATACACATATATATTTCTTTCTTTCTTTCTTTTTTATTTTATTTTATTTTGTCTGTCTCCCTCCACTAAAAATAAGCTTCCTGAGGGCAGGATTCCTTCTTCTGTTCAGTGCTGTATCCCCAGAATCTAGCATCTGGTACAAAGTGGGCTTTTGATAAGTATCTGTTAAGTGAATGAAAACTGATTGAATGAAGAGTCTCAGGCTGGAACAAATCCCTGAGCTGTCTGGGTCTCGGCTTCCCCAACTGAAAAATGAGAGATTAAACTATGAAATCCCCAGAGTCCTATCTTGAGGATGTCTCTTTTCAAGGAGTCTCTTCTGAGTGAGAGAAGGTTCCAAAAGGGGCCTTGATGACCTCACTGAAAGGAGATCCTTTCCCCCCAAAGTTAGTTAAGAGAGTCCCTTTCCACCTGGTAAACATCTACACATAACTTTCCCAGTTCTAATGTCTCTTCCTCTCTGATGCAGCAGCAGATCTTCCTGGCAAATTGAAACATGTACCTTGTTCAAAATTGAACTCTTGTTCATTCTCTCAAGCCTGTTCTCCCCCAGTCTTTGCCATCTTAATAAATGACATCCCTCTACCCAGTTTCTCAAGCCAGAAATCTGACAGTCAGCCTTGATACGTCTACCCCATCACTAAGCCCTATCAGTTCCGCCTCTGGAAAATCTCTTAGCCCAGCCCCTTCTGTGCCCAGTGAAGGCCACCAGCACCTTCACCCAGGGCTGATGGAAGACTGGCCCTTCCACTCTCACTCCTCCTGCCCCTGTTCTCTCTCCGTTAAATCGTTCTGCTCAGTATTTCAGGTCTCTCAACTCTCTTCTTTGCAATCTCTTTGAATCTGTTACAGTCTGGGTGATTTCTTCAGATCTTTCATTTCACTAATTCTCTATAAGGCATGTGTGATTTGCTATTTTTCCTGTCTACTGAGTTTTTAATTTCAATGATTATATTTTACATTTCCAGAAATTCCATTTGCTTCCTTTTCAAATCTGCTTGGTCGTTTTGGGCAGTATTTTGCTCCCTGCTTATTATTTCAAGTCCATCTTGACTCCTTTACATGTTTTAAAAACATTTATGTTCTAGATCTCATAATTCTAGCATCTTTAGAAATTCTGTTGTTTCTTGCTTTTGGTGTCTACTACTCACAATGACTTGTTTCCTTGTGTGTTTTGTAATTTAACCATGAGTTCCTATTTGGCTGATCCCAAAAGGATCTTAGGAGAAGGATCTATTCCTCCAGAGAGGATTTTCATTTACTTTGGCCAGATTCCCTGGGCTGCTCCCATCCTATGATACTTAAGTTACTTTTTTAGGTTAGTATTTCTAGGACCACAAAAGGAATAGGTTTTCAAACCCAAAATTTGTGTGAGGGCAGATTAAAATTTATAAGTTTCTAGGGAGCCTTTTTTCTCCACTAGACCTGTCGTCCCCCTTTATGAAAGGGTGTCTACCTCTTTCTGGTCAATATTCCTATTTGCTGGGGGGATAGCTCTTTGGAGGTCCCAGATTCATGTGGTGGTATAAGGGGGACAAGTTTCAACTCCTCACACTATCACTGGGCTGGCCCATCCCTTGAATGGTCATTAAAACTCCAGGCTCTACCAACTTCAGCTCAGGTCATGATCTCGCAGTCCAGGAGTTCAAGCCCCGCATCTGGCTCTGTGCTAACAGCTCAGAGCCTGGAGCCTGCTTTGTATTCTGTGTCTCCCTCTCTCTCTGCCCCTCCCCACTCGTGCCCTGTATCTTCCTCTCTCAAAAGAAATACACGTTAATTTTTTTTTTTTAATTAAAAACTAAAACAAAAACAAAGTCCTCCAGGTTTTAGATTTCTGGAGTTTATAAATATCTTCACATTGCTAAGGCTTCATCTCATTTATCAGCATGATTTTAGCTTTTTATTCTTGGCTTGAGAAGATTTGTTACTTTGTGGAAACTCAGGAATGTATTTTAAAGCATGTTTGCAGTAACCCATCCAGCCTCTAGGTAGTTTTTATAAGGGAGAATATTGGAAGCATTATTGCCTCTAACCCATCCCTCTCATAACAGCCAAAGTTCTCTTTTTAAAACCTGAATCTGACCATGTCACTTCTGAACTTGAAATCCTTCACTGGCTTCCCATTCTCTTACGTAAAGACCAAGTTTCTTTCCATGGCCAAAAAAGCCCCATCAGAAACAGCCCCTGCCCCTCTCTTCATGAGAAGGGCACAGTGTCTTCCTTTGTGCCCAGGGCTTAGCCTAGTGACTGGTGTTCAGTCTGCCCATTCTGTGAGCACTTACTGCCCTGGGTGTTTAATTGGCATTCTCTCCTTGAGTCTTCACAAAGCCTGTGAAGTAGGATTATTATCCCCATGGTAGATGAGGCACCGAGGAGAGGTGACTAGGCCAAGATCACATGCCCAAGCATGGGTCCTAAACAAGTTTCTGCCTGAGCCAGTGCCCTTCAGCTCAGCCCCAGGAAGACAAGTCTGTTGTCCTGGCTTATGACTATCTCTAAACAATTCCAGAGCCAAGAGCCTACCTCCCATTTCTGTAGAAACACCACCACCACTACCACCACCACATCCACCTCCCATCAAGAAAGAGGTTCTGGGGGCACCCGGGTGGCTCAGTCCATTAAGCACCCGACTTCAGCTCAGGGCATGATCTTGCAGTTCATGAGTTCGAGCCCCATGTCAGGCTCTGTGCTGACAGCTCGAAGCCTGGAGCCTGCTTTGGATTCTGTGTCTCCCTCTCTCTCTGCCCCTCCCCCGCTCATGCTCTGTCTCTCTCTCTCTCTCTGCTCTCAAAAATAAATAAATAAACATTAAAAAAATTTTAAAAAAGAAAGAGGTTCTGCCTGCTTGGTCCACATGGAGAGAAAGATGCATAGACAGATGGACATAGAGCACAGAGGTGAATTCCCTCCCTTGGCAACCCTAGCGCCTCTTCTGCTGAACCGTAGTGAGGTGATTCTGAGGTGACTCTCCAGACTGGGAGCTGCTTTGGGGTGGCCCTGGGGCTGATTTTCGCTTTCCTTTTCTCCCACAAATACCCTCTAATCTCTGGTTCTGGCCCAGCCCTGGCCCTGCCCTTGAAGACTTCACGGTCTAGCAGAGAGACAGAGGCAGACAGAGGCATTGACAGCCAGAATCATCAAGGCTGCATCATGGGAATCACTGAAGGCTAAGGACGCCCAGAAGTGGAAGGGGAGCACTGAACAGAAGCTTTCTGGAAAAGATGGCACTGAACTGAGGACAAGACGGAGAAAGAAGTCCATGAAAGGGAAAAAGCCGAGCAAGGAGCTAGAGTCATGATACCACAATGACAAGGAAGCACAAGCTATAGGGGCAAGGTGGCAAGACAGGCTCTAGAAAGCCTCCTCTGGAGGGGTGAGGCAGGGGTGTCCTGGCTGGCTGGGGGAGCTCAGGAAGGCTGGGGACACGGACCCCATTTGACTTAATGACTGCATTAATTCACCACCACTGAGAATATCACTCCAAGTTCTCAATCCTCCCACCAGCCCAGAGGCAGGCACGCTTATCTGCATTTGACAGATAAGGAGATAAAGACAGTGAGGGCAGGGGCCTAGTCTCCTCCACCCAGGAACCTAGGAGAAGGCAGAAATGCTTTCCATAAAAGCAAACTGGCCAAAAACATTTTTCTTCCCCTGGCTGTGACTGAGGTTCCCACTTCTCTGCAGGCTGTCCCCATGTCTTCAAGACCTCTATGCTCCAAGTCACCTTGCCAGGCCAGATTAACACATTACTGAGCTTCTGAGGGGTTGATGGTGGCCTTTCCACTGTGCCTTGGAGAACCTGAGGCATGGAGGTAGGGAGGGGGGCGCTGAGCTAGATGGAGCATAGAGCAGGGTTGGTAACCGATGCCAGGAGCTTTGGCATCACAGGGGAGGGAGGTTTGAGGCCGGAGTGAGAAGGGAGGTGGAGTAGGGGAAGGGGTGTCAGACAGCCTGAAGTCATCCCATTCTCCCTTTTTTTAGCAGATTTTTAAAAAAAAATTTTTTTTAATTTTTTATTTACTTATTTTTTTTTTTTAATTTTTTTTTTTTTAACGTTTATTTATTTTTGAGACAGAGAGAGGCAGCGCATGAACGGGGGAGGGTCAGAGAGAGAGGGAGACACAGAATCGGAAGCAGGCTCCAGGCTCTGGGCCATCATCAGCCCAGAGCCCGACGCGGGGCTCGAACCCACGGACCGTGAGATCGTGACCTGAGCTGAAGTCGGACGCCTAACCGACTGAGCCACCCAGGCGCCCCTATTTACTTATTTTTGAGACAGAGAGAGACATAGCTTGAGCAGGGGAGGGGCAGAGAGAGAGGGAGACACAAAATCTGAAGCAGGCTCCAGGCTCTGAGCTGTCAGCACAGAGCCCAACGCGGGGCTCAAACTCACAGATCGTGAGATCATGACCTGAGCCGAAGTCAGACACTTAACCGACTGAGGCACCCAGGCACCCCACCCCATTCTCCCTTTGCCTCCCCCTCCCCACTTTAGTCTGCCTGGAAGCTGCTACCCTGACATCTGATGGGCAGAGATGGATGGAGCAGAGGAACCTCTCATTCCCCACGGGGGCAGTAGAGGCAGTGCAAGGAAGTCACTTAGGGAGCAGAATGGAACCACAGCTGGCTTTTCCTCCCTGCTTCACCATTCAAGGGGAACTGTGGCTGAGGGGAGCAGGGGGATGATCTGTGCATGGGGACCTATCGCTTCCAAAGTGACCTTTCTTCTTTTAAATTTTTTTAGAGAGCACAAGCTGGGTGGGGAGCCAGAGGAAAGGGACAGATGGAGGGAGGGAGAGAGGGAGAGGGAGGGAGAGAGAGAGAGAGAGAGAGAGAGAGAGAGAGAATCTCAAGCAAGCTCCATGCTTAGCGCAAAGCCTGACACAGGGCCCAGGCCTCAATCCCACCACTGTGGGATCATGACCTGGGCTGAAATCAAGAGTCAGATGCTCAACCGACTGAGCCACCCAGGTGCCCCCCAAAGTGACCTTCCCAAATTGCATATATGATTGTGACTCTCCTTCCAGAGAGTCCCCTTAGCTGTGAATAAAATTGAGCATGATGTGGCATGGAGGGATGTGACGTGGCCTAGTACAGCGTGGCCTTCAAGAGTATTGAAAGTGGATAACCCTGGTCTCAAACTATAGCTCAGCAGTTACTTGTTGGAAAGAGTTAGGAAGGTTCTTTAACCTCTATAAGCCTCAGTTTTCTCATCAATAAAATGAGAGTGGCAGTACCCACCTCCCAGTGTTGTTGAGAAGAACAACTAAGACAATGTAAAGCACAATAAGAAGTATTCAGGAAATGTTAGCTGTTGTTACTTTTTTTCTACGGTTATGTATTTCCATCATGTCTGGAGCAACATTACTTTTATTATTTTTTTTAATGTCTATTTATTTACTTTTGAGACAGAGAGAGAGAGAGAGAGAGAGATAGCAAACAGGGGAGAGGTAGAGAGAGGGGGAGAGGTAGAGAGAGAGGGAGAGAAAAATCCCAAGCAGGCTCCATGCTGTCAGCAAAAGCCCAACACAGGACTCCATCTCACGAACTGGGAGATCATAACCCAAGCCGTAACCAAGAGTCGAGCACTTAACTGACTGAGCCACCCAGGCACCTCTGCAGCAGCACTACTTTTATAATGAAACCAAATAACTTCAAAATACTGAATGTCCATATCCTATAACCCAGCAATTCCACTCCTGTGGGACAACCGAAAAGATAACTCACATGTGTACAAAGGACAACCCTATAAGAATATTAACTGTTTGAATAGCAAGATGCTGGGAACTACCTGAATGTCCATAAAGAAGGCCGATAAATAAATGGGGAACTCTACATCGGGTGGTATGCCATACATCAGGGAAAGCGGGGACCAGAGCTGCAAGGATCAAGAAGGCTACATCTCAGAAACCTGAAGCTGAGTGAGAAAAAGCAAGCTGTAGAATGATTCATGCTGTATTTATATAAAAATTTTAAAGTCAGAACAGGCTACATTTTTTTTAGATTTACACACACTCAGCAAAAGAATAAAAACATAGAATGACAAAACCAATAATACTGTAACAGTGTTGTAGGGTGACAAATGGTAGCTACACTTGTGGTGAGCACAACATAATATAGAGTTGAATCACTATGCTGTACACCTGAAACTAATGTAACACAGCGTGTCAACTATACTCAAATATAAAACATTTTTTAAAAATAAAAAAATGGAGGGGCTCCTGGGTGGCGCAGTCGGTTAAGCGTCCGACTTCAGCCAGGTCACGATCTCGCGGTCCGTGAGTTCGAGCCCCGCGTCAGGCTCTGGGCTGATGGCTCAGGGCCTGGAGCCTGTTTCCGATTCTGTGTCTCCCTCTCTCTCTGCCCCTCCCCCGTTCATGCTCTGTCTCTCTCTGTCCCAAAAATAAATAAACGTTGAAAAAAAAAAATAAATAAAAAAAAATAAAAAAAAAAATAAAAAAATGGAAGTAACAAAACCAAAATTCAGGATGGTGGGAGAAGGAAGAGGGGATGGTCCACAGGGTCTTCAACAGTCTCTGGTATAATTTATTTCTTAACAAGAAGAATATGAAATAAATGGGCATGATGTTAACATTTAAAAAGTTGGATGACAAGGGCATGGAGTTCATTTTATTATTTGTTTTATTTTTCTGAAGGCTTAAAAATATTTCATAACTTCTGAAGTAGTGGAGATTTAAAGTTCAGTTTGTTTACCACTGACCCTCATATACTGGGTTGGGCCCAGAGCAGGCCTCAGGAGTGTTTGTTGAGTGACTAAATGAGTGTCTATGGTGTAGGTGGAACTGCTTTGCCTCCGCTCTGCTCAGACCCCACCAAGATGGCACTGACCAGGGACAGGGGCAGACAGACCTGTGTGGCCTCAAAGAAGATTGGGACCTGGAAAGCATGCAGTGGAGGCAGGTATGGTTCAGTATGAGGAAGATCCACTAGTGCTAGGAGACTGAGCTTGCTGCCCTGGAGGCCCACGGAGGGGCCAGAGGAGCCTGGAGTTGTAGAGTGGACTCAGGCAGGGATATAAGTGTGCAAGGAAGAGGATGAATGTGGCTTCTAGCCTGGGAGTTCAGGATTCTTTGATAGGTACCCTGTTCCATGCCCGCCTTCTCTCCTGGAAGCTTCTTTTCTGGGCCCAGTAGGGTGGTGCTTAGTCAGGGCTGGGCAGAAGGGACCTAACCAGACTCCAGATTTACAGACTTCAACTCAGAGCAGGAAGAGAGCAGCCAGGCCTGGACTCCCTGTATTTTCCAAAGGAGGGACCAGAAGTCTAGGGAGGATACAGAACGTGGCCAAAATCATACAATAGACATGGTCAAGGCAAAACTCACCAGGCAACCGTCCCCCAGGCTGGGAGGGGGGGTGTCCCCCAGTGACCCAACTTCTAAGCCTTCACCCAGGATGCACACACAGGCCCTATGGAGCCTGCAGCTGCAGCTGGCACCAGCCTCACCTTCCTGTTCATGTGTTAGTCCTGAGGCCCTTGGTAAATATTGTCCCTGGTGGTGAGGCTCCAGGTAGGGCAGGCACCTCCCAGCTCACCTGAGCCAGATCTCCACCCAGCAACCTCCTAGCAGTCAGGGCTTCCAGCAGACGCCCCCTACCTACCCAGGCCCAGGAAGGGGAGAGCTGCTCCACATCTCCCAGCACCTAACATCTATCACTGCTAACAGGGGCAGTGCAGGGATTCTACACAGTTCCTCAGTGGGGTGGGGATGAGCAGGAGAGCCATATTGAAAGTGACAACACCCACCTTTACTACCCCAGTTCCTGCTGCACCCAGTGGGCACAGCTGATTCATATCTTAGCTTTTCAATTCCTTCAAATATCCTAGAAGATGAAACAGTATGGCATGCAGGTGGGGGCTCTGGAATCAGAGAGAGCCGGGTTCAAATCCCAGGTACACCCTTCACCTCCCGGGTGAAGGGATGCAGGTCACCCAAGAGTTATGCCTCAGTTTCTTCATCTGTAACGGAGATGATAATAACAGAGACCACCCACAGGTGTAAACGCCACGAAGGGAGGGAGACGGCTCTGACGTGGCCGTTACTACAGCCAGCTTCGTGCGAAAGTTGGGACCCAGAGCTGAGTGATCGCCTCTGGGTCCCCGGCGCCTCCACTCTCCTCGCGCGAGTGTCCCCAGCCCTCTCCCACTCCCCGGCTCCCGGACGCCGGGCGCGACGCCTGGCAGGGGTGAGGGGCTGGAAGCCGCAGTGCGGGCGGTGGGCCGGTGGCAGGGGGAACGCCCGGCCCCGCGCCCGTCCCCCAACCACCCACCCCACCCCGGGGCCGCCCCCACCGCGCACTTACCCCGCCGGCAGGGCGTCCGCTGCGCCGGCCGAGCTCATGGCGGAAGGGGGCAGGCAGCGCGCCCCCGCCGGACGCCAGCCGCGGCCCAGGTGCTGCCGCCGGAACCCCAAGGCGGGCGCTGTGCGGCCCAACCGCAGACGCGGCGGCCGGGGAGGGGCGCGCCGGGGGCGGGGAAGGCGGCGGGGCCGGGCCGGGCCTCGGTCTGCCCGCCCGCGCAGTGGGGCCACGGCAGCCGCCCGTCTGTGGCCGACTGGACGCTGAGGCTGGGCGGGGGGCGGCCTCGGAATGCGACCCCCGCCCTCAGCTCTCACAGGTGAGAGGCCCGGGCACCCCAGGTCCGCCGGGCCCATGCCGTGTGCCCTCCGTGCGCAGCCCCAGGGGCCGGAGCTCGCTCCTGCCTCACACAGCCCCACCTATCTGTGGCCAGAAAGTTCGTAGGCCCGAGGTCCACCTCCCGGCCGCTCTCCCCCTCCCCCACAGCTCCCGCCTCGCTGCGGCCCCCACCTGAGCCCTTCGTCATCCTACTGCATTGGTGGGGGGCATTCACGCCAGGAAACACGCGGCCTCCGGAGTCAGGCTTAGGTTTTAGCACTCCCTTTTGCCCGCTGCATGACTGTGCGTGCGGCAGCGGACAAGAAGATGGAAAATAGCGTGGTTTAACACTCACTAGTCGGTAGTTCACACTCGCCTTCTCAAATAGTCCCCTTAGCTGCCATTTTACAGACAGAAGTTGAGGCACAGAGTTTATGTGACTTGCTCAAGTCAATTCACCTAATAAGTGGCTAGTTGTGATTGGAGCCTGGCCCTCCTGACTCCAAGGTGGACACACTCTTGCCTTTTTTTCCCCCTTGGTGCCCTCCCCTCTGGGTCCCCAACCCGTATATGGGATCATGCATAACACTCCTCAAATGCTGTGTGCTTAGCCCTGAGGTATATGTCTGGGGCCAAGGTTGAAGCCCACCTGGCCTTCTGACAGAAAGAGCCACTGGCCCATGAAGAGTTAACCAGCCACCACTTCCAGGCCTCAGATGCTCTTAACCATGACTCATCAGAGCACGTGGCTGCCATTAGAACTGTCCCTTCACAAAGGCAGGGGACAGGAGGAGGAGGGACTCCAGGCCCCTGATCAACCCTTAGCTCCAGGATGTCACAAGAGGAAGCAGGAGGAGCCTGTAGAAGCAGCCATAGTAGGAAGATGGCTCAGACTAGGTTCAGGGAGAGCCAGGCAGATTGGGCCTTGCTGCAGAGGGGAGAGGTTAAGGAGATTACTGTTAAATCTAGGCGGGCTTCCTGGAAAGGTAGTGAATTCTTATCCTGCCCATATGTGAGCAGAGGCTAGATGTTCACTTTCAAGGATCATTCTACCTCTCTGATTCTCAGGCACAGGCACAGAAAAGGTAACTAAATACAAGAAGCAGACTATAATGACATCCATAGACTGGAGGGGTGGGGTGAGGGTTTCTTGGAGAAGGTGGGCACAGAGTTGAGCCTTCAAGTTTATATTGTTTATACACAATAAAGTCGTGGAAAGGGTGTACCAGATGGAAGAACAGCATGGGTGAAAGCAGGGAGGTGGGCAAAGGCACACAGATGTCAGCTGGAGTTTGTGAAGCTTGTGAGAAGACCAGCAATGTGCTTGAAGAGGAGACTCAGTAAAGAGGCTGGGGCACCCTATCACACATCATGTCCTTTCAAGTCTCTGGGCACGTGTACACGCTCTTCCCTCTGCCTGGGACACACCTTCCTCCCTTGTTACTTATTATTCATTCATCTAATCAGGGTTAGATCCAGAAACTTACAATTGGAAGCCTTCTTTAAAAAAAAAAAAAAAATACAAATTTACCAACATACAACTTCCAGGGTCCTGTGGGAGCCCTGGAAAGGGCCGAGTGAGGGGTTCTGAAGCTTTGTGCTACATTAGCTACAGGTAAATCTTTGTTGTATTTGACCAACATTTATTAAGGGCCTGACATATGCCAAAACTTCTACTGGCCCTGCAGGTTTCAGTTCAGGCACTACATCTAGCTGGGTCAGGGGCTTCCTAGGCACACACTGCCCCAACCCCCTCTGACCTGCCCTCATCACCCTGGGCTGACACCATCTGTGTGTGAGAGTGGTAGAGTGAGGTTTGTATGTGACTGTCTCTGCCATCAGACTGGGAGCTTTTGGAGGGTCGAATCTGGTCGGACATCTCTGTATCAGTGTCTGATTAATCACCAAATACCAACACTAGGCCTAGCACTTTACCATTTCCCTCTGAGGTAATTATAATAATGACTGATGTTCACCAAAAGCTTATTACATGACACACATGTTAAGTGTATAACATGGATTATCTCATTTAATCCTTTTAACCATCTCTCTGAGCCTCAGTTTCCTCATCAGTAAAATGGAAATACTGCCTGTGTCAAAGGGTGGTTGTGAGGATTAAGAATTCATTATCTAAAATCCCCAGCACGGTGCCTGACATGTAACACAGTTACATGCAGTGCTCTGATGGTGGTGATGGTGAGGTGGATGCCATTATTCTCAACCTTTTACAGATGAAAACTGAAGCTCAGCAAGATAAGCAGCCATGCTGCCTTTGGAGCTGGAGCTGTCCCCACACAACAGTGGCAGTGATGCTAGAGCCACTCACCTCATGAGTCAGAGCAGCAAAGTGGCCCACCCCTCAGGAGGGCTCCACCCAGGCAGCTCCCAGCCCCCAGGAGCTCTGGGCCCAGCCGGAAGCCTAAGCAGCCTAGGAGTCATCATTGTTTCTGCCTCCCAACCCAGGTGACTTGCCCATACCCACCTGGAGCTGACAGCCAAGCTGTGGGGACCAGGAGAGTAACCTGAGTCCTGGGTCCCTTCCTTCCTTGCTGGGAGAGTTTCCTAGTGCTTTGTGCATGCAAGCCGCCAGGCCTGCTTCCTCTCTTATTTTCTCCCTAACCTGCAAGAAAAATCACTGGGCTCACCACACCTGATGGCCCTGAGAACCTCAAGGGACTACTTTTACCAGCACCATCTCTTAGCTTAAGAAGGGCCCCAATAAATATCTGTTTCATGAGACCTCCTCAGGATGCTCCAAAAAGCTCCACAGTGGCTTTATCTCCCATCCCACAGATGAGAAAACTGAGGCTTGGACCAAGTGTGATTTGGAATCAGGTCTTGACTCTTTATCCTGTAGAAAAAGTATGTGGAAATGGGAGGGGGTATCATAGAAATAAGGCTGTGAGCATGTGAACAGTGATGCCATTGTTGTAGAAACAGCTTAAGTTGTGAAATCTGCTCTGCCTCTCTCTCTCTGACCCTCAGTCTCCCCATCTGTAAACCTGAGATAACAGTGCCAGCCTTTCAGGGATGCTGTGAGGCTTACTGAACATTCCTTGGGTTGACCCTTGGCACCTTCCCCTTCATCCCCCCTTCTCAGTCCCTTCCTCCAGGCCTTTCCCTGGCATGAAGCACCTGACCACCAGCTGTCTCTACCAATCCAGAACTAGCCATTGAGACTTCAGAGCTACACCCTCCCAACCCAGCGGGCTAGTGACTGTAAAGCGGGTTTTCTTAAAGTGAATGGGCCCCACCCAACAGACTACAGGCTTGGGCAGGTTAATAATTCACAATCAACAGGCCCATCAAGAAAGGGCCCTTGAACAGGGCTGTGACAGTCACAGTTCTGAAATATTCCTTGGCAGGGACTCTTAGGGAGGACCTAGGCCTACGTGTTGGGCCAGCCTCCTCCCTCTCCATGAACTCTGACTCCCGCTAGCTTGGGAGTAACCTCGGGCAAGTTACTACCCCACTCTAGCCCTTAGGTTCCTTTTCTCCCCATATAAAGGGGAAAGAAGGATGGATCAGGAGCTCAAAGCCCTTCCTTGCTCTGATGATCTTGGTTCTGGGATCTGAGCTCTTATACCAAAGTCTGGTCTCCAGGAGCTGCTGAAAGTGGATCTAAGGAAGGAGCCCCGGTCACTCATGAGGGACCAAGAACTGTTTTGATTTAAAAAAAAAAAAAAGAGGCAGAGCTCTAATAAGGTGTTTCAGGCATTGACTGGCATCCTGTCGGGGGTTAGAAGTTGGACTGCAGAGCCAGGAAGATCTGGCTGGATTCCTGGCCCCACCATGTCCTAGCTGTCCAGCCCCAAGAAAATGACTGTATGAGCTTGAGGCAGGGCAGGGAGTGATTCAGAGAGCAGGTGAGCACCCCAGCTCTGACACCCTGGATCAGTGACTTCAGCCCTGAAAGGGGGATGATGACAGCACCAACCTCACGGGCTGGTGCAAGGACTAAATGAGGTAACACACATAAAACACTTGGAACAGGGCCTTATTATTGATCTTTGAGTTTTAGTTTCCTCCCCTATAAAGCAGGGATAACAGGATTGCTGTGAACATGAAATGAGCAAATGGACCCAAAAGAGCTTTGGAACCATATAAGGCTGTCCAGAGAAGAGGGATTTCTTCTAAGATGTGCACACAGGCCTGGCCAGGACCACAAGGACATCCAATTGGACACGTACTACATACCTTCACGGCAAATGTGCTACCTCACACACTGCCAAAGGGAGCAGAAACTGGCAACATCTTTCAGAAGGGCAACTGGAATTTTGAATGAAAACCTTGGAAAGATGATGCAGTAACACCTAGCTAACAAATGTGTCTTTTTTGTTTGTTTGTTTGAATTTTATTTATTTAAGGGCGCCTGGGTGGCTCAGTTGGTTAAGCGGCTGACTTAGGCTCAAGTCATGATCTCATGGCTCGTGAGTTTGAGCCCCACATCGGGCTCTGTGCTGACAGCTCTGAGCCTGGAGCCTGCTTCAGATTCTGTGTCTCCCTCTCTGTCTGCCCATCCCCCGCTTGTGCTGTCTCTGTCTCTGTCTCTCTCAAAAATAAATAAACATTAAAAAAATTTTTTAAGTTTGTTTATTTTGAGAGAGAGAGAGAAAGTGTGTGAGCATGCAAAAGCTGGGAATGGGCAAAGTGAGGGAGAGAATCCCAAGCAGGCTCCCCACCCTGGGCCCAGAGCCTGACATGGGGTTAGATCCTAAGAACAATGAGATCATGACCTGAGCCAAAATCAAGAGTCAAGTGTTCAACTGACTGAGCCACCCAGGTGTCCCAGACAACAAACGTGTCTTAAGAAATAGTCATGGATATAAAGATTTCTGGTACAAAGATGTTCATCATAGTGTTTTCTATAATAAGGACACAACTGGAAATAACCTAAATGCCCATCAATAAGGAATTAATTCAGTGAATTATAGTGAATTTGTAGGGTGAAATATTCTGCAGATATTTAAATTATGTTTATAGAGAATTTCCTTTTTTTTAAGTTTATTTACTTTTGAGAGCAGGAGAGAGAAAGAGAGAGGGAGAGGAAAGAGCACACACACATGGGGGAGGGGCAGAGAGAGAATCCCAAGCTGGCTCCGCCCTGTGGGGCTCAAACCCATGAACCAGGAGATCATGACCTGAGCTGAAATCAAGAGTCATATGCCCAACTGGCTGAGTCACCCAGGTGCCCCATTTATAGAGAATTTCTTTGCCTGGATTACTACATTGTCTCCCAGGTAGTTTCTCTGCTCCTTCCCTGGTCCCCATATTATCTTTTCCACATAGCACCAGACCCATTTGATCTGATCATGTCACTTGTTTGTTCAAAACCCTGCAGTGGCTCCCCATGGTGTTCAGTGCAAAAGCTAAAGTCTTCACATGGCCCGAAGCCCTGAATGACCTGCACCCCCATATCTCTCTCTGACATCATCTCCCTTTACTCTCTCTTCATATTCAGCCACTCTGGCCTCCTTGATTTTTTCTAAATATGCCAGGCATGCTCTCACCTCGGGCCCTTTGCACTTGCTATTCCTTCTGCTCTCCCTGCAGATATTCATATAATTACTCCCCCACCTGCTTCAGATCTCAGCTCAAATGTCACCTTCTCCATGAGGTCTTCCCTGACCATTCTATTTAATGTAACCTTTGCCCTCATGGTCCCTATTCCCTTACCCTGCATGATTTTTTCCATAGCACTTGTTATCTGACATCCTGAATATTTTGCTTATTCATTTATTTTCTGTCTCTCCCCATTAAACTCTATACTCCACAAGGGCAGGGCTGGTATTTTTCTTTTTTTTCATTTTGGTTCTCTAATATATTTCCAGTGCCCAAAACAGTGCCTGGCACACAGATGTTCAGTAATTATTGCCTGAATATGTTTTCTGAAAGGTGGGAAAATATTTAAAAAGCAATACAAAATTAGTACTAAAGAAAAAAAAAACCTGGTGTGTATGCATTTGAGAAAGCACACAAAGGCTCCATTTCCTCATCTATTAAAATTGCAGACAACAAGACCTCCCTGGTCAGAGTTGAGGTGAATGGAAGGTGATGATGCATGTCAAATCAGGGCACAGCCAAGCACAGATCTCGCTGTTATCAGATCACTGAGGCAGCAGGGTGGCAGGGGATGGGGATGTTGTAGAGGTAGGGGCCTAGTTCAGAGGGTGCAGGGGAGAGAAGCTGGGGTTGGAGGGAGCAGTAGTAAGTAAGGGAGAAAGGAGAGGGTAGTTCTGGGCACTGAGCCTGTGGAAAGATCATCCCTTTTTTTTTTTTTTTTTAAGTTTATTTATTTATTTTGAGAGAGCATGTGTGAGCAGAGAGGGGCAGAGAGAGAGGGAGGGAGAGAATCCCAAGCAGGCTCTGCACTAACAGTGCAGGGCTCAATCTCACAACTGTGAGATCAAGTTATGAGCCAAAATCAAGGAACGCTTGGAATGCTTACCCAACTGAGTCCCCCCCCCCCAGGTGCCCTGAGAGGTCATCTTTCTTTGACTGGCCTGTCTTGTGCTCAGGGACAGTGCTTTTTTGTGCCCTTCAGTCACCTACATATAAAGGAAGTATCCAACCATCCATCTACTTGGAAAGGCAGCAGAGTTACCTTCAATCTGAGACTTAGATACTCTATCTGGGGGAGGGTGTTTATTAGTTGGAGATGGATTCTTGCAGGGATGGGTCTTGCCAGGGCAGACTCTGCGAGGGAGTAGAGGGACACCTGAGGCTGTGGGAGGGAATAAGCAGGGACAAACTTCATTCCATGAGGAAAAAAGGGAGTCAAAAGGTATGGAGCATCTGGCACAGGGCTACCTGGATGGGGCACCTGATGTCCCACTCACTGTCGTAAGTCCTAATATAATTGTCCTGCTGGGGGACATGGGACAAATCCAGCCACTTAGTAGGGTGGGGGAAAGATTTTACCTAAAAGCAATAGATTTCTTCTTTGCTGTTCATCTGAAGAGGGCTGATATTGGGAAAGGAAAGGAAGGCCTGGGAATTTTGGCTTAAGAGAGAAATTTCCTCCTCTCTCCTGGGAAGGAAGATGTGGGAAAACATATACTGCACCATCACAGAAGTAGAAGTTCTATAGTTAGGCTCCTATCAGGATGGTTGAGGGACTTGATGAGGGGCCACAGAATCATAAAGTCCTCTGTTACTGATTCCCTGAAGTGTTTTTTTTTTTTGTTTGTTTGTTTCTTTTTTTCTTTTTTTTTTTTTTGAGAGCGACAGAGAGAGAGAGCGCGCGCATGCATGAGTCAGAGAGGAGCACAGGGATAGAGACAGAATCTTAAGCAGGTTGTATACCCAGTGCAGAGCCTGATGCAGGGCTTGATCTCACGAACCATGAAATCATGACCTGGGTCAAAATCAAGAGTTGGTCGCTTAACCGAATGAGCCACCCAGGTGCCCACCCCACCCCACCCCCCTGCCCCGCCGTAAGGTGCTTTAAAAAGTTACAGCCTTATATATACAATGGAACACTACTTGGCAATGAGAAAGAATGAAATCCTGCCATTTGCAGCAACATGGATGGAACTGGAGGGTATTATGCTAAGTGAAATAAGTCAGAGAAAGACAGATATCATGTTTTCACTCATATGTGGAACTTGAGAAATTTAACAGAAGACCATGGAGGGAGGGAAGGGGAAAAAATACTTACAAACAGAAAGGGAGGGAGGCAAACCATAAGAGACTCTTAAAAAGAGAGAATAAACTGAGGGTTAATGGGGGGACAGTGGGGGAGAGGGGAAAATGGGTGATGGGCATTGAGGAGGGCACTTGTTGGGATGAGCACTGGGTGTTGTATGTAAGTGATGAATCATGGGAATCTACCCCCAGAACCAAGAGCACACTGTACACACTGTATGTTAGCCAACTTGACAATAAATTATATATACATTTTAAATTAAAAAAAAAAGTTACAGCCCTGTTTTAGGTCAAGCTGGAGAGGAATCGGGAAGGGTGTGTCCCATCCTTGGGATGGGGTGATACAGTGAAGAGCCTCAGGGACCATTGCCCTATAAGTCCCCCCACCCCTCCTGGGCCAGTGTGGTGGTGGTAGTCAGGCTGAGAATGGGGCTGGGGTTGGCAAAGTCACAACTGCAGGAGAGTTGTGGGTGGCACAGGCCCCCAGAGGGTGCTACAAGGGACTAGTTCCCAGCTCTTAGGCTGTCTTAGGCTGAGCTGGAAGACTCTCAGAGCGACGGGCAGGGGTGCTCTAGGGAAATCATATTTTGGATTCTTCATGAAACTATGACTTTATTTTAAAGGCCTGCTCACTGGCCACATTTACCTTACAACACTGAGCCCCCCAACTTGTTTTTAGGGAACTACTTCTCCTCCCCTCCTTTCTAGCCCCATTGGCCGAATGGTAGAGCCTCTGATTTGATTCCACCTCTCAGGGCACAGTGATTAGTTGAAGGAATGGCCAACTGGAATATTTCCCTGAGCTTTTTCAAACTAGACTGGTGGAGAAGCCCCTTCTAGCTGAGGGACTAATGACAACAATCAGTAACACTCCTTGGTTACACTGTCTATGTGTTAGGCACTGTTCTCAGTGCTTTACATAAGTTAATTCACACAATCCTCATAACCACCCTGTGACGCAAGTCCTAACATCACCCTCGTTTTACAGATGAGGAAGGTGAAATACAGAGAAGTTAAATAACCTGCCCAAAGTTACACTGTCAGAAAGTCCCAGAGTCAGGATCCAAAATCAGCCTGTGTGGCTCCAGGGTGCTTTTCACTGCTTTGTCTTACTATCCCAAGCCTTGAGCTTGGAAGCTGCTGGTAGTCATGCCTTGCACAGAATGGAGAAGTACAAGAGAATGACTTACAAGAGAATGGAGCTGACCGCAGAGAGAAACTGAATTGAGAAGCAGAAATTTTCAGGAGAAGGACAAGCAACTCAAATCACAGATTTGGAGATAAATCAGGAATTGGCACGCTGGCAGAGCTAACACTGCAACCTACATAATCTATTTCCAATTGACCTCAAGACAGAACCAAAAATGTCCCAAGTCAGAATCCTTAATAAAAAGGGACAAAGGTTACCTGGAGTTTCCCATGGTATCCTCACCAGAGATTGAGGATTTGAGGGCTGCAAACCCTCTCACACCCTGTGCGGCTGTCCTTGACAACAGAAGGTAGGTGGGAACCTTGGGACCAGAAACTTCAATAGTGTAGAACCCTGGAGTTTTAAATCCCGAGTCTCACAGTTCACCTGTGAATTATCACCCGAGCCTTAACTCACAGAATCTGAGAATCGTAGAGGTGAACACTCAGCACTGGTCTCCAGTCCAGATCCTGTCCTGAGGAAGGGCCCCCAAAGCTGCTCCAAGAATCCAGTCACCAAATTCGAAACTGCCTGCCTGGAGGCATCTGACAGCTCCTGGAGCTCAGGGCTCAAACTGACAGCAGGAATTCTGTTGATGGCAGTACCAGGAAGCCCCAGCCTCTTTGGCTGGGCCCCTCCATTCTCAGAGGGGCCCCTCCCTCCCACAGCAACGCTGCTACTTAATCACTCTCTCAAAAGCAATCTGCCTGCTACACTTTCCCCTTTGCTCCTGGTGCTGCCTCCTACAGGAGCAGTCTTGAGTGTGGTAGGTTAGTGGTATGGCTAAGAAGGGGCCCTGTTTGTAGTGCCAGCAGTTGGTGGTCCCCACTGTAAGATGTATGGGCACCATTTCTCTTTCCTAACACTTCCTGGCTACCCAATTCTAGTGCCTGGAATCCTACCATTGGCTACCAAACCTTTCAGAGTCTCCTCTGTTCCCTAGTTCCCTAGTTACCTCATACGAAGGCTAAGAAGGAAGTGAACTCACATTTACCGAACACCAAATATGCCCCAGTGGCTGTCTGTTAGGTCTTTAACCAATGGGACTTCATTAGGTCTTCCCACCACTCAGTGAGTAGCTATGATTTTGTAGGTGAGTAAACTTAAGTAGGCACAGACCAAGTAATTGAATCAAGGCCATAGAGCTAGTAACTGGCAGCCTAGGGGCTGGGCACCCTCCAACCTCTTCACCCCTTGGCCAGGCTGTGGGAGACCAGACAGCGTGGTGGATGAGGGGTGAGGGTAGGGAAGTCACAGCTGGGAGAATGGAAACCTGGTCTTGTGCCTCAGGTATGAGACTTTGTGGGGACAACTAGGAGTATTCTCTGGATATTTGTGTCCAGCAAGTTCCACCTGAAGTATAAAGGCACATGTGTTCAGGCCCTCCTATATACTCCCTCACCCAGGCCCAAGGAGGGATGCAGAGGCCTCTACTTGGCCAGTCTCCCTTCCCCCTCCCATCATTAGTGATTCTGAGTGTTACCTCCCAGTCTGTCTATTCACCACTTAGCAGTTCTTCCTCCTTAGCTTCTTTCCCCTCACCACCCTGCATTCTCCTAATCCACACCCCAGCATCCACCCTGGATCATCATGCCAGCCTCCCCTCTGGTCTCCCGACCTCCCTCCACACTGTGACATCAGCAGCATGCACACATTTGAAACTCAGAAGGTTCCTGGTGCCTACAGGACAGAGCAGAACCCGATTCTCACAGGCAGGGCAAGCTTTGGGCAAGAAATTCATCCGGACATAGCCATTGTTCCCTATCCCAACCAGGAGATCTCACCGTCCTTGGAAATTATTCCCTCATGTCCTCATCAAAACTGAAGCACACTCTAAGACCCTGTCCTCTGTCCATGTGTACCGGGGAGACAGAAAAGGGTGACACGGACTCAGTGTTGAAATGGTCTGTCCCTCAACAAATCCTTTCTCCCTGGGGTAGCAGGGTTACCTTTTTTTTTTCTTTTAAGTTTATTTATTTTGAGAGAGAGAGAGAGAGAGAGAGAGCGCGCGAGCAAGAGAGGGAGGGGCAGAAAGAGAGGAAGAGAGAGAGAATCCCAACCCGGTTCTGCACTGTCAGCATGGAGCAGGGTCATCTTTAAATATATAAATCCTCTCCCTGATGCCCTCTAGTGGCTTCCCAACACACAATGAAATCCAAACTCCTTGCCTTGTTCTGGAGCAGCCTGCCTCCTGGATCCCATCAGACACTGATCCTCAAGGACTCCCTTTCTGCTCCCCAGACACAAATCACACTTTGACATGAGCTACCCTCACTGCTGGGAATGCTCTGGAAATGATATCTTTTATTGTCCATCACATGGCCCTATTTTAAGCTTTATACAACATTGTTTATTTGCTTGTTTATTTGGTTACTTGTCTTTTCCACTAGAACATGGTCTCCTGGGATCAGGGAGTTGTGTCTCTGTAGTAATGCCATATCCACAGCACCTAGTACAATGCCCAGAGCATGGTACATGCTCAAAGTTGTTTGTTAAATGAGAATGAGAGAACTGAATGAGAACCATGAGAAGGAAGCATAGAAGCTGAAAGCCTCTGAGTCTGACTCAAGATTGGGGTCAGAAAGCCTCTCTAAAAGAGGTCACCCTAAGTTGAGTCCTAATGGGCTGAATGTCAGGAGCGGAGGATGGCATTCCAGGCAGAGGCAACCTGGAGAAGCCTGGAACAGTGCAGTCAGTGTTGCTGGACCAGAGTGAGCACTGGGGAGTTACGGGCCTAGGCAGGTCACCACCTCTCTCAAGAGCCTTGAACTTTAACCTCTAAGCGATAGAGAGCCATGGGAGTTTAGAAAAATGACATGGTCTGTCTGTGCTTTAGAAAAGTTCAGTCTGAAGGGTGCATGGAAAGAAGACTGGAGGAACTGGGAAAGTTAGGGGATGTTGCAATAGTCCAAAGGGGAATGAATAGCTTTGAGAGACACCAGAGAGAAAATCAACAGGACTTGGAGACTGGGGTGGAGATGAGGGAGGTTGGTGAAAGGGATGACTTCCAGGTTCCGGGCTTGGGCAACTGGGTGGATGACTATGCCATTCACTGAGATGGGAAGAGGAACAGGTTTAGGGGTGAAGATGTGAAGTGTGATTTGGGGCTTGCAGAGTTTGAGGTTCTCATAGGACAGTCAGATGGAGGCGCTGGGAGAGCAGCTGGATTGCTCTTCTCCAGGGAGTAGGAGGGTGAACTTTAAGTATGCAAAGGGAAGAAATTGGGGGGAGGGGGTGTCAAAGCTCAGAAAAGAGAGCAGGACTGTCCCCTCTCCTCTTTCTTAAGGGAACACATCTGGAGACACCAACTCATCCAGGAGGTGGGGACAGCTAGGTAAGTGGAGGTGATACACAGGAAACAATGACACATCCCCGAAGGGCTGACCTTGGAGGAGCTGTGGGGCCACCTAATTCCACCATGGACCAGCACTGGCACCCAAGATTTCCCCCGACATTGCTGCCCCCAGATAGGAACAACTCAGGGTGGGGGTGGATGCTGTGCCTGCTCTCACCTTTCGGGGCACACAGGGTGCCCACGGCTCCCCTCTCGCAACGCTCTGGAGGACCAGGTGCGTGAGCCGTACCGCTGAGGGGAGACTCGGCCGCCCAAACCTGACTCCCAGCCCGCCCGAGGGCCAGCCCACCTGAGCACCCTCGCAGGTGGCGCGCAGACTGCGGCACCGGAAGCGGGGCTCGGGTGCGGCCCGGGTGGGGGGTGGGGGCGCATCACTAGTCCCCCGGTTCAGCCCCAGTCCGGCTGGGGGCCACGACACGCGAGCAGCGGGCACGTGAGGGTGTGAGAGGCGCTGGGCTGCCCCTCCCTGGCCCTCCGGCCGTTACCCCGCGCCCAGCAGCCAGCGCGTTGCGGTCTCCAGTTGTACCCCCACAGCCGTCCCTCCCGTCGGCTGTCGCCCGCCGCCCCTCTGTCCCAGGCGCGCCTCCCGCCGAGTCCCCGCCCCTGCCTACTACCTGCGGTCGTTCTTCCCGGAGGCCGCCCCCTTCCAGGCGGTCAGAAAGGCCATGGACGCGGGCCGGATTCGGACCGCGGCGCGGGCGGCCCCTCGTGGCGGCGTGGGCAGTAGCGGCGGCTCCAGCGGCAGCACCTGGACCCGGCGGGCGGGGCCGGACCGGCGGCTCCTCCCCGCCGCGGCCCAGCGCCTCCCAGCCCCGCAAGGACGTCGGTGTTCCCTGAGCGGACCTGGGGTCCCAGGGCAAGCCCACTCTCGTCCAGAGCCGTCGAGACCCATCGTTAGTCACAAGGAGAAACTGAGGCCCAGGGCTACATAGAGGGCCAGTGACAGCACTAGAACATAATATACACCAGACCTCTCCAATCCCAGTCTGAAGCCAGTCCACTGAACCGAGGGGCGATGATGTCACCAACGCCTTTCCCTTCTGCTTAAGTACAGAAGTCTGCATTGCCAGGGCTCTACGTGAATGGGGTGGGGGGCGGGTTGGGACTGTAGGAGTGGCAGGTAGGGGAGCAGGGAGGTAGGTAGTAGCTGCCTGGCCTGGGAGTGGAGGCTGCTGGCAAGCAAGGCACTGGGACAGGAGGCTGTGCACAGACTTCTGCTTCCCAGAGCCCCCATGGGAGGTGTGGGAAAGAGAAGGAGCCACGGCCTGTCTCCAGTACAAACTTTCTTTGAAACCGCGTATTTTGTCTTTGGTTATGCGCATTTAAAATTTTCACTTTATTTTTTAAAGTAAGCTCTACACCCAAAGTGGGGCTTGAACTCATCACTCTGGGATCAAAAGTGGCATGCTGTACTGCGCCAGCGAGGGGCCTGCAAAATTTTCCCTTTATCCAGTAGATGAATCTGCTCTGGAGCAAGGTGAGCCCCTGACAGTGCAGTCCAGCAGGCTTCCACAAGAGACTCAGCTAAGGACTAGGAGCAGGGTGTCTTGAGGAGGATCACTGTAAGTCCAGCATGAAGGATGGATTCAAAGGTCCCTGGAGACTTTCCTGTGAGAGGATGGAGGTTGAAAACAGGATGGGGCAGGGTGGCTGAGGGACCATTTCTGTCTCCCTTTGGCTTGGGTTTGTATTGCAGGCACTTGTGCAACACAAATCATGTATCTACTAAATGGTGACTGATTCTGACAAGTCTGAGCCCTTCTCTAATGTGCCAAGCCCTAAGCCAGGTGTTTTTACACAAGTTCTCATTTAATTTCATCTTATTAAATACTTACTCCCATTTTACAGTTGATTAAACTGGGGTTCAGAGGGGAAAATGGACTTCCCTGAAACTAAGCTGTGGAGCTAGGTCTTACATCCAGGTCTGTCTGCTTTATCTGCTGCTGGCCCCCCAACCCCACCTGTGGTTGCACGTGGGCTGGGCAATGGAGAGGGAGACCTGGGCAGAGGGCAGAAGCCTCAAGGATTATCAGGGCAGTTTCTCTCAATCTTCCTTGGTAGAAGAGAAAACACGACCTTTCCCCCTTTCTCTGAGAATTCATGTCATGGTCTTGGCAGATCAACAAGGGCCAGAGAATGCTGCCTATCTGACCACAAAGCTAGAGCTTCCGGATCTTGAAATTCCAGTTACATCCACCTAGAGGCCCAAATCCCTCAGCCCACAGGGCCTTGCCCAGTTTGGCAGCATTGGGAATTACAGATGGCCAACTTCCTTCTGGGCTCACAAGGATGAATATCACAAGGCCTCAAAAGCCTGGCCTCCTATAATAGGCCCAGAGCCCAGTCAAATTCCATTTAGAATTAAAGTCCCACCCAGCCTCTGTGCCCACAGGCAATATTACTTCCTCCAGGAAGCCCACCTGTATCTCCTCAGTGGAGGAACCTCTCCTTTTTGGAGGTTACATTTGTACCTGTCTCTTTCACAGCATTTAGCACTACGTATTCTTTAATCCTTATGTTAGTTATCAATGACCAGTTTTACTCTTCAGATTTCTAGCTGAAAATACAGAGAATATCTCACCTCTGTGTGTTGCATGGATGCTGGCACCACTGCTACACTAGTAGGTGCTCAGAGCAGAGTAAATGAAGAAGGAACTAATATTTATAGTTTCTACTCTGTGGGAGGCACTATGCTGAGGACCTTTACATACCCTACCTCTAACTCAGACAACTCTGTTTTGAGAATATTTGAGTCTGAAGTTAAGAAATGTTCCTGAGATCAAGTCAAGGAGCTAGGATTCAATCCCAGTGGTCTCAAACTTCAAGGCTTGTTTCCTGTTCTTCCTCTTCACCTTTTCCTTCCTCTTCCTCTTTGCCACCATCATCATCTTCTTCATCGTCGTCATCATCACCATCAGTTGTCTAGAAGTATCTTAGGCATTATTCTAAACTTTTCAGATGTACCAGCTCATTTTATCCTCAGAACAACCCTATCAAGTATTTCCTTTTACAATCCCAATTTTTACAGTTGAGAAAATGAGGCAGGGTAATAAGTAATCTTCTCAAAGTCAAAAAGGCTAATCAGGTGGCAGAGTGAGGATTTAACCCAAGCAGTCACCCTTGAGTCTATATCTTAACCCCCAGCCCCAGTCGGCCTGCCATACAAGCTCTTAGAATGCACTCGGCATTTGTGAATCACTTTCCCAAAGCTTATCTGATTTTGAATCTCATAACAACCCCAAGGTAGAGCAGGTTTTATTCTTTCTCTTGCTCTGGAGCCAGAATGCCTGAGTTAGAATTTTGGCTTCACCACTTGACAGCTGAGTATCGATTCAGGAAAGTTACTTAACCTCTCTCTCTGCTTCAGTTTTCTCATCTGAAATGGGGACTGTGTAAAATGGGGATAAGAAAAGCACCTAGCACAAGGCTTGTTGTGAGGACTAATTGAGTTAATGCAAACAAAACAGAATAGTGCCAAACACGTAGTGTGTGTTATGTGCACCTCCTACTATGTAACAGTTTTATTCACAATCCATGAAGAATGAAGTGTTCCGTGTCAATAAACTGTTCAGTTATACTGAAGTTTATTCCCTTTAATTTAACCATGGTTACACATTTTTCCTAAAGTGCATCATTACCTTTTCTGTCTTCCTAAACACAGACATGACAGCTGTTAGTGAATATCTGCCATGTCAAAGGAATAAAGACTTCATATCCATCATCTTTAATCCTCACAGAAACTCACAGAAACTGTTATCTGAGAGGTTAAGAAGTATACCCACAGTCACACAGAAAATGATAAGGCCAGAATTTAGACTCATGTTCATAAGACTCGGAGATCTGGATTCTTTCTACAAGGCCAGGAACTTTCTCAGAAAGCTGTGATGAATCAGGGTTTTCTTTGAGAACATCAGTTCCTGTTTAGGGCCCAGGTTTACTGTGTTTGATCTTTGTTACCACTTAGGTCCAAAGGGCTGCCTTTAAGGCCAGGCATACAAAAGGCAGCCTGGTAGTGGAAAAGCAGGTCTCAGAATCAAGGCACCTGGGCTGGAACCTGGCTTGGTCTCTACTAGACCGGGTTGGGCTGGGGCAGGGAGGGTGGTCATTGCTAAGTTATTTCCATCTCTCTATAAACTCAAGTTTTCTTTCTTTTTTTTAAAAAAAATTTTTTTTTTCAACGTTTATTTATTTTTGGGACAGAGAGAGACAGAGCATGAACGGGGGAGGGGCAGAGAGAGAGGGAGACACAGAATCGGAAACAGGCTCCAGGCTCTGAGCCATCAGCCCAGAGCCCGACGCGGGGCTCGAACTCACGGACCGCGAGATCGTGACCTGGCTGAAGTCGGACGCTTAACCGACTGCGCCACCCAGGCGCCCCTCAAGTTTTCTTTCTGTTAGAAGTGTTTTGAGGATTAAATAGGGTTATATATGTTAAGAGCCTTAGTGCTAGACTCAGAGAAGCTCCTCAATAACTATCAGCTACTTTTCCTTATTCCTTTTCCTTTCCACAAAATAACTCAGTCCTCTCAAGTTGGGACTCCAGAGCAAACAGGAGAGGCTGAAACTAAGCCCTTACGTATTGGGCAGCTGAATACAGTCTGTATATACTTACTGGGGTGGGGAAGAAAAACAGGTGGGGTCTTTCTGCAAAGACACACCTTCCCCTCCATGAGATAATCTGTATTATTAACCTGAATACATAACATTAGTACCTACTTACCTTTCTTATTTGAAGAGAGATGTTAAAAAATCAGTGATAAACATTTTATCTTGTGACCCAGTGCATATTCAATAACAAATTCTATTTCACAATTTTAAAAATGATGATCTTAAAATTCTGAAAAATTTACAAATGAAGTATAAGATTTGCTTCAAAATAACATGAGAGGAAAAAAATAACTTGAGAGGCAAGTGGACAGGAATATAGATAAAATTAGATTGGATATGAATTGGTAACTATTGAAAGTGATTATTGGTACTATACTATTCTTTACATTTTTTTTCCATGCTGCTTGATTCACTAAACTGATTTCACAACCCAACTAATGTATCACCAGTTGCTTGCAAAACACCAAGTTAGAGAGTATAAAATTAAGCACATTTCAAAAGGATCCCATTACTCCATAATCTGATTGCAGGTGCCTTTATTTCCTTCAAGCAGCATTTTCTCAAGATTTGTTTAAGGGGGAAAAAACAGCTTACATGTTCAAGCCATTAGTGATCAAATACCAATCAGAAATTAAGGTTATGAAGAAAAAGCCTCCTAAGGGATTAGGATTTTAACCTGAGTGTGATGGGAATCAGCGTCATGCTTTATTGTAGGAGTGGTAGGGGCAGATTTTGGATTTTGATTCTACAGGAATCTGACTGCAGCATAGAGGATGGTTTGGAAACAGAAAAGAGAACAACAGAGATTAGTGGCAAGGAGATTAGGTTTTGGCAAAGTCTACAAGAAAGATGATGAAGGTCTGAACAGTGGAGATCCAACTGCGGATGGAGAGGATAGATTTGAGAAATATATAAAAGGCAGAATGGTTAGGGCATGTTGATGGCTTGGAGGAGGATGGGTCAGGGAGAAGGCCTGGCATATATACACACAATAAATAATATAATCAATGAAAATGTGTAATCAAAGCCCCAGGGAGATGCTTCACTAAGAACTCAAATTGGGGAAAGTCAGCCTCAGGAGGAGTTAAGCTATAGAGTCCACATACAATGGATGAAAGCAAAGATATGCAAAGTCAACTCAAAGAGAGACTAGCTATAGCTACTCAACCAGCCAAACCAGACTGTAACCTGATTAAACATATTAATCTAAAAAATGTGTTCATCAGATGGCCCAGGCAGCCCTGGCTGCAGAGAGAGAGGAGCTTCAGAGGCAGGAGGCATCTTGGCACCACCGGCAAGAGGGAAGTCTTGTTCAACCAATTGTGGGTGTTCTAAGCCCTGTGGCAACTTTTGCTGAAAACTGACATTCTGGTCTCTACAGTAGTCCCTGTGAACTTGCTTAATGGGAGCTCTGTTTTACTGACGAAAATCAAGTTTCTAAACTTGAAGGGCAGACCTTGGGCCACGCTGAATTCACTAATTAATAAATGCTGCTTAAGAGGTCTCCTGGGAGACTGCCAGGATTTTTCAGTCAACAGAGCCCTAACGTCAACAAGTACGGCCTTGTGAGAGCTATACTTTTTAAAAGTTTCTAGTCACCATCTGTTTTTACCAATGCTAGAAGTAGAATACTTCCTCTGGGAAGACTTCCCGGATCATCTGGGCTAGAACTATTCTCTCCTTCCTCTGGGTGTCCCGGCATTCCTATTATAATCCTCAGTGTGTAATGTTGTGGAATTAATCAAGAGAAGATGTTTATCCCTCCTATTGTATCACCACTGATGGCAAGGCCCTCATAAGAGTCTTCTGTGTTCCTAGCCCAGCACAGCACTTGGAACACAATACACCTTAGCAAAAGGTGAATGGAATGACTGATTTTCTCACTGTACGTTTCCAACACTCAGACATTTAGGGATTTCTGCCAGTAAGAGGTACACTATAGATCTATGCATCAGAAATGTCTTAATATAAGGTTTTTTCAGCAGAACAGAGTGATTGAGGATGGATTCTGGAGTCAGACTGCCTGGATTAGAATCCTAGCTTGGGCACTTTTTAGTTCTGGATCTTAGACAAGTTATTTAACCTTTTTGTACCTTGTCTTTAAACTAGAAATAACAGTACCGAACTTAAAGGACTGTTATGGAGAATAAAAGGAACCATTATATATAAAGTGCTTCAAATAGTACTGGCAAATAGTTAAGTGTTGTTAGCTTCCAATAATTTTTTTTAAATAACTCTATCCACAAAAAAGAATGGAAGTGCTTTACACTATGAAACAGAATCCATAAGTCAAGTATAGAATGACAAGGTGCAACAGCATGGCAAACTAAATTAGTAGATTTAATAAAACTTGCAGAACAGAGGCTTGGAAGTTAGCCTCTACTCCAGTGGTTCTCAGAGTTAGGTTCCCTGGGCCAGCAACTTTAACATCATCTGGGAACTTGTTAGAAATTCAAATTCTTGGGTCCAACTCTAGACCTACTGAAATCAGAAAAACTCAGATAGGGTTGCAATCTGTATTTTAATAAGCCCTCCAGGTGATCCTGGTGCTTGCAAAGTTTGTGAACCACTCCTTTCACTCAACATATACATCTAATCAGCCTTGAAGGCCTGCTAATTCTCCTAAATTAATTGGTCCCCATCTCTCAGGCCTCAGCCATAGCCACATTTTAGCTCCTTACCATCTCACCTGAATGATGCCAGCAACCTTCACCTGCTCTTCTTGCCTTGCCTGATTTCCCCGTAAAGCAATCCTCCAAGTCACCACCAATAAGATCTTTCTTACATACAAATACTTCACTCTTTGCCCACAGACCTAAACTCTAGCCACAGTGAATTACTTTGATACCTGCTACTTGCTAGCACACTATACCATGTCCTACCCCTTTGTCTTTTTCTTTCTTTCTTGAGAGCGAGAGAGAGCGAAAGGGCAAGAGAGGTAAAGAGCATGTGCATGCAAGCAGGGGAGCAAGGCAGAGGGAGACAGGGAGAGAATGTTAAGCAGGCTCCATGCTCAGCGCAGAGCCTGACACTGGGCTCAATCCCACAACCCTGGGATCATGACCTGAGCCGAAATCAAGAGTTGGATTGAGCCACCCAGGTGCCCTCACTTTGTCTTTTATATGTAGTCATCGCCTCTGCCCAGAATGCCTCATCCCTTTGTGCAGCAAATTCTTCAAAAACTATTCTTTGCCTACCATTTTATGCATTTTTCAGAGCTTTGCAAGTACTGATAAATTACTTTTCATTGTTGCTACCTTTGTGATTTTAAAATTTGTATTTCTTTAATAAAAGCAACATTGACCATCTCCCCTATGTACTTATTTATCACTTATGGTAATATTAACAACTAACAATGGTTGAGTGCCTTCATGGGTCAGAAACTATTCTAAATCTTTGTAAGGATTAAGTATGAGAATGAATTGGAAAATGTCTTTGAGATGCCATGTGCTATGTAGTAGGTCTATTTCATTAATCAAGAGCAGATATTACATGGATTATTCTATTTATGATATTTCTCCTCTGGCTTCTCACCTTTAAAAGAAATAGCAAATAGTGGTTAAAACTCTGGTGCCAGATTCCTGAGTTCAAAAGTGGCCAACTCTGCCACTTACTAGGTACACAACCATGGCTTAGTGGGGCATCTCTTCTATACAATGGGGACAATAATAATTATTACTATGTTTACATTACAGAGTTACTGTTATTGTGAGGATTAAATGAATTAATATATGTAAAACACTAAGGATTCAGCCTGGAGATTAATATGTTATTTGTTGTTATTATTTTATCATGTCCTGTTCTTGGTATTTCCTATAAGCAAACTTTTTCACACAAAGACAAAGCATGGTAAACCGAAAAGAGTATCATGTTTTAGAATTAGACAGACCAGAGTTCAAATCCTGGTAAATCTACTTGTTTTAATTTTTTTGAGCCTCAGTTTACCCATTTCAAATAGAGGATGATAATAGTACTACTTAAGGCTGTTGTAAAATTAAACAAGAAAACACAGATAAAATGCTTAGTATAGTGCTTCACACTCAACATGTATTCAATAACCAATGGCTTTTTCTTTCCTTTTTTTTTTTCTTTTAAAATTTTTTTTTTTTCAACGTTTATTTATTTTTGGGACAGAGAGAGAGCATGAACGGGGGAGGGGCAGAGAGAGAGGGAGACACAGAATTGGAAACAGGCTCCAGGCTCTGAGCCATCGCCCAGAGCCCGACGCGGGGCTCGAACTCACGGACCGCGAGATCGTGACCTGGCTGAAGTCGGACGCTTAACCGACTGCGCCACCCAGGCGCCCCACTTTCCTTTTTTTTAAAGATATAATCAGTTTATTATAAAAGAGACATGGAAATTATTTTTTTTTTTAATTTTTTTTTTTTTTAACATTTTATTTATTTTTGAGACAGAGCATGAATGGGGGAGGGACAGAGAGAGAGGGAGACACAGAATCGGAAACAGGCTCCAGGCTCTGAGCCATCAGCCCAGAGCCCGACGCGGGGCTCGAACTCACGGACCGCGAGATCGTGACCTGGCTGAAGTCGGACGCTTAACCGACTGCGCCACCCAGGCGCCCCGACATGGAAATTATTTATATGATGAAAGATTCCAGAACTTCAGTGGAATGGGCAGCTTCACCTGCAAATCATTTCAATAATGACTTATTTCAGTCTACATACTTTCCGAGAATGTCACCATCTTTAAATAAAAAGTAATCCTTATCATCTAGAACTGCTCTGGTGCCTCCATTATTCTGGAAGAAGAACTTTCTCTCCAACTTTTACAACTGTTGAAATCTCTCCACCTTTAGAGCACGATCCAATAGTTACTACTGTTGCCTGCAATACTTTTCTTTTAGATTTTTCTGGAAGCATGATGCCTCCCCTTTGGTTACAGTTTCGGCTACACACCTTTCAACTAAAACTTGGTCAAAGAAGGGCACCTGGATGGCTCAGTAGGTTAAGCGTCCGATTCTTGATTTTGGTTCCGGTCACGATCTTATGGTCACGAGGGTAGTGAGATCGAACCCCACGTCAGGCTCTGTGCTGGGTGTGGAGACTACTTAAGATTCTTTTTCCCCGCTCCCTCTGTCCTCCCCCACATGCGTGCTCTCGCGTGCTCTCTCTCTCTCTTAAAAACAAAACAAAACAAAACAAAACAAAACAAAACAAAACAAAACAAAAAACAAAAAAAAACCAAAAACCTTGGTCAAAGAGGGAAAGAAACTTTTTAAATGCCTGTCCTGCCATACTCCACTCTCACATTGCCATCACAAGGAGACCAATAGCTACTTTCACTACCAATAATAACATGGCTGACTTTAATTAAAGTAAGTAACATTAAAAAGCTGCTAAAGTGAAATCCTTCAGAAAAATCCTATGAGTCAAGTATTACAATATTCATTTACATAACGAAAATGAGGCTCAGGGAGGCTAAGTAAGTTTCTCAAAGATATCTTTCTCCAAACTGGCAGACTAGGGATTCAATCCCAGGACTGCATGAATTTTTTATGTCACGGTGCCGTCCTAGGGTCCAGGTCACAAATCCTCATTCAACAAATATACACAAAGCCATGTATGTTTCAGGCACTGTCCCTATGCATACACATTTCCTATCTTTCTTTCACCAAAACAGGACATGATAACTAAAAATAGTAGTTGATATTTATTGAGTATTTACTCTATACCAGGTACCGCATCAAGCACTTTACACATATTAATCAGTGCTGACTGTATACCTACCCCTCCTTGGACACAGCAAGGACATAACAGAGAACTGCAAAACTCCATTTCAAATAGGATATATGGATAGTATGCTTTATTATTACTTAAAGTTTATTGTTCTCATAATTACAGGCTACAGTTTGGAAGTTTGAAACATAAGAGAAAAGTCTATAGAGAGCCCAAATAAATTTGAACAAGTATGTGGAAGATGGTTAAAACTTTGTAAGTAGTGCCACTTAGCTCTCAGGAATACTTATCTGTCCTTTTAAAGCACAGGCTCTGCAGCCAGAGTCAACGACATAAAATGTAATCACAAATGACTCTAAGACATTCATTTTCTACAAGTGAGCATGGAGTGAGAGATATATATATATATATATATATATATATATACACACACACACACACACACACACACACACACACACACACACACATATGTAGATAATATATATACATACTTTAATATTATATTGGCCCACTGAGTATACATATTTTAACAAAAGATAAGAATCTATGTAATCCAGTTAAACAAACATAAGGATAAGGTTAGGGTACATTTATTACATCGAAAGTTGGTGTTTATAAGTTACAGATATTTAATATTTTCCAGAGTGGCTTTTTAATTAAAAAAAATATTTTAAAAGCATTTCAAACATCTGTTCATTTTCCCAGTGCAAAAGAAGGTTATTCAAGTCAACTTACCTTTTTCCTGAAGTTTAAGGGGAAGGAAAAAAACCCCCAAAACCACTACCTAACAACTCCCAACACTACCCTCTCAATCAACTTTTGTAGTATATCCTTAGGTCACTGGATTAGTTTATCAAAATTAAAGATTTACGATTATGAGTCAGCCCTTGCTTCATATGTATAACTTCTATGCTGAAATGTTTCAATTTATAAAAGTAGAAAAAAGCAGTGCAAGAATGTGGTTTAAGTTTGTTTTAAATTGTGTGTGGAGAGAAAAAAAAAGCACCATTTCAAGATAAAATGAATTGGATATTTTGGAATTTATTCATAGGCTAGGCAATAAGTTACTCTGATTAACACAGATCAATACCACCTTGACTTGGTGACCACAGAGATTTTTAGTTTGTAGGTGCATTTTTCATCTTGGTATTCAATACATTATCTAAGTCAATTACTGATGTTAAAAGAAAACTAAGGTTATTCTACAATTTACAGCCTACACCACAGTCTATTTCAAATTCAGCTTGTCTGCTAGGTCAGTTTTACAGGAGACAGGCTTTTAACACATGAAGACCTTTGACAATTTGGTAGGTCTCTTCTCTCCCAATTAAAAAAAAAAGATTTTTTTTGCTAGCCTGCCAATTTTATAGGTTAAAAAACAAACAAACAAACAAACAAACCCAGGAAGAGAATTAACTATTTTAAACCACAAAGATGGACAAAAAACAACAATATGATTTAATACATGTCACTTCTCATTTGTATTCAGTGGAAGTTTTTACAGTTCAAGTAAGTGAGCCTTCATTAAAGGAAACAAAAATATATGTATACAAAAATTTAAAGTACCTTCCAGTTCTAGCTTGCTAAAGTTTCTTCTGCAAAGTACAAAAATAAACCTACCATGAACTAAGGAGGACAGTGCCATACCAATGGCAGAATGGCTGCCATGTTAAGATTTTTGCCTACCTTATACTGATGAGGATACTTTAAGTGATACGGTTTTCTCCACTATCTAGTACTTAAAATTATGGAGAGGTAATCTGTTCATCTAAAATTCTTTAAATCCAGAGAAATTTTTTTAAAAGTATATTTCACACATGAGGCTTTAACATTTTTATTTAGGACAAGATTGAATCTGAAGCTGTAATGGTTCAATCTAAAGCATTCCTTTTTCAATAGTGGAGTCAATTTACGCAAAATATTTTTCCTTGTCTATAAAAAACAAATTGAACGGTATTAATTATAAGGAAATACAAACATATACTTTAAACTAGCCAATTTTCACTATCATAAAAGAAATAGGATGTTCTTTCCCTTCCCCTCCCTCAACCATTCAAATCAGAGAAGAGTACTGCAAACTTTAAGAACCCCACTGGCTATCATCAGAGTAACTACAGAACAAGGGTAGCACAGGGATGAAACTATTTCTGTATATTCCAGAAGGCAGAAGCTTGGGTACTCTAGCTTTACAAGTAAAAGCACAGGCAGGCAAAAGCTCACAGTAAATGCACACCAGAATAGGGGTGTAGGTGAAGTTGTCTGACTGGGTTACTGCTTTTATAGGTGGAAAGAAAAAAAAAAAAAAAGACAAATCTGAAATGGAGTAAGAAACAAAAACAAAAAACCAAAACAAACTTTTGTCACATTTACAGGAATTGCAAACCTTTTGTATTCCCATGCTCATAGGTAGTTTTCATACACACTGTAAAGAGCTTCAGTATTCAGGAAGAAGAATACTGTATGGTTGACAAAGGACAGGAGAATTCTTCATGCTTCTGATATCTCAGATTTGCTGAGTGCAATAGCCAGTTCTAAGTCTTCCTGCTCTTGCTGATTCAATCGGGCAAGCCTCTGCTCTTCCTCTCTCTCACTTTCCCTCTTGGCCCATTCGATCATATCTTCTTCAGAGGGATACTGCCATTTAAAAGACGTATAAACAAGTTAATGAGTAAAACAAACAAAAAGAAGGAAAACAGTTGTTACAAAGGACATTAAATACTTGTTTCACCTGCAAGGACTCTGGGAATAGTCTTATTTGCTACCTGTTAATTTTTTTTCCCTGAAAACACAGTTTTACCAGTTATTAAATGTGGTTTAATTTTAAAAGTTATTACAGTCTACTGATAGAAAGTCTATAAAACTAAATATTAAAACACTTTTAAAAAGTAGAAATGCTTAAGGTGAATTAGGACATTTACAAACAGGTAGGCTAGCCTTTTAATGTAATGCAAAACACTAATTACTTCAACCTCAGGGAGCATCCTCACATGATCAATCATTTCAACTTAATCCTACTGATGATTTCCTACCTTACCCTTGCTCTCATGTACAGAAAAACTATGTAGCAAGAATATGCTGATTTTGCTATACATAAAAAAAGCATACTGGGTATACTAAACAAGAAGTGGACCAAATTATTTTTTTAATGCATTGTAAAGATTTTTGCAGGCACTGAGAACTTTTTGACTCAGTCTAAATAAAACTATACACTTAACATTAATAAACCTTAAACCTTAACATCAGTCAGGGAAATATTTTTATCTACCCAAAACAGCAACACTGACAGATACAAAATAAAAAAGTTTTCCTTGGTTTGAAGTCTTGTCATACAAAGGAATACCATAACATGATGAAATTAAAGAAATTGTCAGGCTTTTTGAAGATGGTAGCTTTTTCCCTAGTGTGTTAGAGGGAGTTTGAAACTTAACAATACTTAACAAATCTTTCATAATGAAAAAAGGCAGGCATTTTTATTATGAGTTGCGTTATATTATACTATATTGAAATTCTGAAGTATAAAATAAGCATAATGCCTCTACTATTGTTCAAGACTTATTCCAATAAGATTCTGACTTGCTGAAATCATATTTAAGATATTAAATACCACAGCCAGAAGGTATTTTATAATAAGCAGATTATAATTTCCTAAAGAGAGCAATTTCTGGATTCTCTGCTTGAAACAACTCAAATTCTATGTAACAAAGTTAAGTCAGTATAATTCTGACACTCCATTTTCTAGTATTCAAAATATTGATTCTTATTCTGCTCCTTCACATTCAGAAGAAGCCACTGGACTTCTATGACTATGGAGTACATAGTCAAAAGCTGGAAAAAAAAGAAAGAAAGAATGAAAGGTAGCTTAGTCTAATTTTGTCTGCATGCAGATTCCTGGCTACCTCCTTTCCAACTAGAAAGAGCTATAAGGATACATTGCCTGGTTGAATGACCCAATGCTATACTGAGAGAGACATGAGACAGACTGTGGCCAGGGTTACCCAGATCTTCTATTTCCAAATACATCTCAAGGGACTAAGGTGGTAAGTAGAGGAAAATTCCTTTATTATAGAAGAGGCACTATGAAAGTCATTGTCTAAAAAAAAATCTAGGGAAATGAAGCTTCTGTTACCTACTCGAAGATTCTTATTTAAAAAAAGCTTTGTTTTTATGTAAATAATGATGGAATATATATCACTGCTTTGTCCCTCCAGAGTGACACCTCCATAGTTGGTTACTCCATTTCTGTGATCTTATAGCCTTTATCTATGGGTTATCACAGCATCTTTCCAGTGTTTTTAATGGTCTGCCTATTTCAGTCAGCTCTGGGAGAATGCAGAGTAAATATGGAATATATGGAATTTCTAATTGTGAATTAGAGCCCTCCAAATAATTAAAGATTGTTTAGCTTGACAATTGTATTTATTTCATAAAACCAACATTTACATTTTAAAAATACTATCTTATAAAAAACAGAGTTTTGCCTTCTATTCAAAGAATCCTTGGCCTTATCCTCTCATATAATAGTTGCTGACAGGTCTCCAGAAATCATGAAAACTTTATACACAAACACACATACACAGTTACAAATACATAAGCTCATTATTGCCATTATTCATCCAGCGGGCAGACAGCAAATGACTCTCTAATGGCCCATCATCCATTACAATTTGCAAAATAATAACTGTCAAGATTTCATTTATATGTTTACTACGACTAAGAGAAGGGTTTGCAAAACAACTGGTATATATCACAAGAACTAAGACTACTAAAATCATTTGTGCAATGGAACAATGTTAGAACCATCAAAACAGAATCAAACAGAAATTTTGGTTGGGAGAGGAATATAGATCATTTTTTGTATGTTGGTAAATTTAGTTGAAATGATGCAAATTTGGCAGACTCCAAAGTAATCTTTGAAAACCTTTTAAACTGTAAATGGAAATATTTTCCCCCAACCAGCCCATTCACAGTACTTACAGCACTGAAGTTAGCAAAATTGCTTGGGTCAGCCTCTTTATTGGTAGTGGTAGCAGTGGTAGTAGTAGAAGTGAATGAATCACAAAACATATCAGGATCTTTTTCTTTAGGGCTATCATTGTCTGGGAAAGGCTGAAATGGATCATTCAGTTTAAAAGGATCAGAAGAATCCAATTTGTTGATGGGTCTTTTCCCTGGATCAAAATCATTACAATTAACTCAACATGCAAAAATGGCAAACAAACACAGAAGAACATGAACACAGAGAGCATTAAAGAACTGGGGGTGGGGGAAGGGAGGTGAGTGCCTAAAGCACATTTTTTAGTATGGTCTTTAATGACCACACCAAAGGTCAGTCCTCAACTCTTTAACACACAACCTCTCAAATACATTCCAGCTATATGTTGCTAAATGAAGAAACAGCAAAGGGGAAAGGAATGGGCCAGGAATCATTTCTGCCCAGAGAGTAAACTCTGTCTTCCCCAAAGCAGCATGTTCCCAAGAAGAGAGAGGAAAGGATGAAACAGGAAGAGATGACAAAAAATAAAGACAGAAATGGTCTTTGCTGTTATAACCTCAGCCTGATAGAGCAGGAGTAAGGGCAAATGACCTCTGAAAAATGACTATAACCCAGCAATTGCACTGGGTATTTATCCAAGGGATACAGGTGTGCTGTTTTGAAGGGATTCATGGACCCCAATGTTTATAGCAGCACTATCAACAATAGCCAAACTATGGAAAGAGCCCAAATGTCCATCAATGGATGAATGGATAAAGATGCAGTATATATACAATGGAGTATTACTTGGCAATCAAAAAGAATGAAATCTTGCCATTTGCAACTACATGGATGGAATTGGAGGGTATTATGCTAAGCAAAATTAGTCAGAGGAAGACAAATATCATATGACTTCATTCATATGAGGAATTTAAGAGACAAAACAGATGATCATAAGGGAAGGGAAACAAAAATAATATAAAAACAGGGAGGGGGACAAAGCATAAGAGACTCATAAATACGGAGAACAAACAGAGGGTTACTGGAGGGGGTGTGGGAGGGAGGATGAGGGGCATTAAGGAATCTACTCCTGAAATCATTGTTGCACTATACACTAACTATTTTGGATGTAAATTAAAAAAATAAAAGTAAAAGTAAAAATAAAATAAAATAAAATAAAAGACTATATTCTTCTGATTTTTCTCTGGATCAATCTATCTATCTAATACCTGGGAACATGGTTAAAACTTACCTTGGAGTACCCCACCTCCTTTTTGCCACCTACGATATTTCAAATTGAAGAATGAAGAGAATGTTTTGAAGCCCAGGGCCTAAACTTTTGTGGTTGCTGATAAACTAATTTTTGATCAAACCACAGTGTTTTGCTGTCGCTTAACTCATCACCATTTTCAAACAAGTTCTCTAATTTTAAAGTCTTAACTTAGTACTTCTTGAAGGAAAATGACACATACATGTGTTAAATATTTTCAAATACGTATTTTTCCTAAAATTTGTTAAGCTGCTAATAGCAATCATAACAGAGTCTTTTCATCACTGTAGCAGCTTACAAAAGATGTTCATATTGATCCTTCTAACAATCCTGTGAAGGTAGGCGAAATTGGAGTTTTTGCCACCATCTAACAGCTCAGACAGCTGAGGCTCAGACATATGAAATTACACACTCAAGGGGCACCTAGGTGGCTCAGTCGGTTAAGCGTCCAACTTCGGTTCAGGTCATGATCTCGCGGTTTGTGAGTTTCAGCCCCGCGTTGGGCTCTGTGCTGACAGCTCAGAGCCTGGAACCTGCTTCAGATTCTGTGTCTCCCTCTCTCTGCCCCTCCCCCACTCACACTCTGTCTCTCTCTCCTTCAAAAATAAACATTAAAAAAAATTTTTTTTAAAGAAATTACACACTCAAGATCACAGAGCTAGTCTGAGGACACTCAGATTTAGCACCCAGATCTTTAAGCTCCCAGTCTCTTTAAGCTCTCTCCAACAAACCATCCTTTTTTCCTTGACACTTCTATAGTGATGTATACTCATTTTGCTGAAAATCCTTAGATTATATATTATTTTACTTAGGATTTAAAAAAATAATTTCTCTGTTGGCATCATACAGGTATAAAACTTAAATAAGGGGCGCCTGGGTGGCTCAGTTGGTTGAGCATCCGACTTTGGCTCAGGTCATGATCTCACAGTTTGTGAGTTCCAGCCCCGCGTCAGGCTCTGCACTGACCGCTCAGAGCCTGGAGCCTGCTTCGAATTCTGTGTGTCTCTCTCTCTGCTCCTCCCCTGCTCATACTCTGTCTTTCTAAAATAAATAAATGTTAAAAATTAAAAAAAAACAAAAAAACAAAAAAACTTAAATAAGCTAATTGACTCATTTGTTTTTTTTTTTCTTAATTTTAAGTCCATTATAGTTAACATAAAGTATCATATTAGTTTCAGGTGTACAGTGTAGTGATTCAACAATTCTAATATATTACTCAGTGCTCATCACTGTAACTCTTAATCCCCTGCACCTATTTCACACATCCCCCACCCACCTCCCCTCTGGTAATGATCTGTTTATTCTCTACAGTTAAGAGTCTCTTTCTTGGTTTGTCTCTTTTTTTTTTCCTTTATTCATCTGTTTTGTTTCTTAAATTCCACATATGAGTGAAATCATATGGTATTTGTCTTTCTCTGATTTATTTCACTTAGCATTATACTCTCTAGATCCATCCATGTTGTTGCAAATGGCAAGATTTCATTCTTTTTTATGGCTGAGTAATATCCCTATATATATATATATATATATATACTGCATCTTCTTTATCCAATCATCAGTTGATGGACATCTGGGCTCTTCCATATCCTGGCTATTGTAAATGATGCTGCTATAAAGGAGGGGTGGATAAATCTTTTCAAATTAGTGTTTTCATATTCTTTGGGTAAATACCCAGTAGTGGAAATACTGGATCACATGGTATTTCTATATTTAATTTTTTGAGTAATGTCCATGCTATTTTTGACACTGGCCACACCAGCTTGCATTCCCACCAACAGTACACAAAGGTTCCTTTTTCTCCACAACCTCATCAATACTTGTGTTTCTAGTGTTTTTGATTTTAGTTATTCTGACAAGTGTGAGGTGACATCATGTAGTTTTGACTTGCACTTCCCTGACAAAGAGTGATGCCGAGCATCTTGTCATATGTCTGTTGGCCATGTGAATGTCTTCTTTGGAGAAATGTCTGTCCATGTCTTCTGCCCATTTTTCAATGGGATTATTTGTTGACTTATTTGTTTTTTAATATACTCTTGACAATCTTACCTTCTAGAAATATATAATATAGGCTCTTTTTCCTTAAAAGATAGAAGTCATTTACTTTGTTTACCTGATTTTTCAACAGACAATTGAGTATTAACAATTGTACATGCAATTTTTTCAGTCAAAAAAGAAAAAAATAATCTGCCCAAGAAATACCACAGGGAGGTTATTATGAAAGGCAAGCATAAAAATCTGTAACTACTGTGGCTAAAAATTTGCCAAGGAGTGATACGTGATTAAAATAACCATGTACCAGATAGGTCTTCTCACATAACAGCCTAGCAGCACTATGTCTACTCAGGGATTCTCTTTTTAGCCACTTCTTGTGAACTATCTTCATTAAAAACAAAACAAAACTAAAAACTAAAAACATTAAGAATTTATTCCTGGACCAAAAAAATTACTTTTAGAAAATAAAGGAATCTCTTACTAAGTGAGGTAAGATAATACTTTGCTTCAAGAAAAATACATTCTTTTAAATTGCTATGTTGCTGAATTCTGGATACCAAAAGGCAATATATTGTCACATCAAAGGATTTAAGGAAGACTTTTGCATTGGGCAGGAAAAGAAGGGGACTTCAACTTAATCTTCTCTTACAGAAATTAATTTAATTAAAGCACCAAAGTGAGAAAACTGTTGGGTAAATGGTAATCAATGAGTTTCCAAAAAGCAAGCCATTTCACTGATACTGTCCTTTCCATTTACTGCCACTCTAAAATGATTTAAAAAGAAATGAGCTCTTGCCAGAAAAGTGGTTCATGTTACCCATGCTAGCCTCTTAGGCACATGTCTGTAATTCTGTACGGAGGTCAGAACAGTTTCTGTCATGTTTTTTGACTTGTTTTGTTTAAAGCCCTTTATCTAAGTCTATGAGGCCCACACCAATATTTTTCAGAAGGAGAAAAAGCATCTCAGTTGACTTAAGAAAGATACCAACTCTCATACCAGGTGGTGGTGGGCAGGGTCTTGTTGGAGTTCCAGTCTTTGGTGGCAGTGCTGGGGGTACATCTTCATTTTTGACTGATGTTTCCTCAAGCACATTTTTTTTAATGACCACATTATTGACAGAGCTTGATGTGGCTGAACCAAAAGGATCTTCATTGTTGACCTTTGTTTGAAAAGAAATGTTATACGTGGTTATATAAATTATACCAACCAAATTATATATGGTCATGTAACATTTAGAAGAATGATCTTCATTATTATGCAGCTTTATTTATTTCAATTCAGAGAGCACTGACATGTTAACCTTTGCATTCAGGGCCAAAAGGGAAAAATTTTTAAAAAACTGTTTTATATGAGTAGTGATTATAACATCACTACTTATTAAAAGCAACATATCATACCAAAACAAGCCAACTCTGGATTAAAAGTTTTTCAAGCTTGGGGAACCTGGGTGGCTCAGTCGGTTAAGCGTTGGACTTCAGCTCAGGTCATGATCTCTTGGCTCATGAGTTCAAGACCCCACATTAGGCTCTGTGCTGATGGCTTGGAGCCTGGAGCCTGCTTCGGATCCTGTGTCTCCCTCTCTCTCTGCCCCTCCCCTGCTCACACTCTGTCTCTCTCTCTCTCTCTCTTAAAAATAAATAAACATTAAAAGAATTTTTTTAAGTTTTCAAGCTTCAGGAAATACAATACCACCTGAGGTCCATTTTAAAGGGACTATATGTTTTTCCTCAAGTGAATATTTGATCAAAAATACTGATTCCACACTTCCCAATGTACTTAAATATAGGAAAGATTTAATACTAATGCCAAGGAAAATAGCATCTTGAAAAACATTAAAAACAACTTGAAAGTTAATTTTTAAAAGCAAACTGATCCCATGGAATGACAAGTCTTAACGTGCCTTTCTAATACCGGGAGTAATGAAAGATTCACTTTTCTATAATGAATCAAACATGATGGTAATTCTGTGTTGTGGGAGACAGATACTGTGCTGTAGAATGTTTAACAGCACCCCTAGTCTCTATCCACTAGATATGAGTAGTCCCCTTCCCCAGTTGTGACAACCAATAATGTCTCTAGACAATGCCAAATAACTGAAGGTGTGTGTGTGGGGGGGGGGGGGGGGAATAATATCCAGCTGAGAACCGATGATATAGACAATTTTACATATACTCTAATTTTACTCTTTTGGTCTGAATCAATCCTAGAGCTACACTGGAAAATAGGTAGTGGACATACAGAGCTGGACTATGTGTATTAAATGTCTTAATACTAACCCTAACAGCCTCAGAACATGAAATGAAGTAACCAATGCAGAGAAGATAGAATGATGCCCAGATTTTACAGCTATTGACCCAGATAGTCAACAGGGGGGAAATGTAGTTCAACTGGAAGAAATATGTTTAATTTTCTTTAATGTTTATTTATTTTTGAGAGAGAGAGAGAGAGAGAGACAGAGCGTGAGCAGGGGAGGGTCAGAAAGAGAGAGGGAGACACAGAATCCAAAGCAGCCTCCAGGCTCTGAGCTGTCAGCACAGAGCCCAACACGGGGTTTGAACTCATGAACTGTGAGATCATGACCTGAACCGAAGTCGGACGCTTAACTGACTGAGCCACCCAGGTGCCTCTTCAACTGGAAGAAATATGTTTAAAAAGGCAGAAGACTTGGGGTGCCTGGGTGGCTCAATAGGTTAAACAGCCCTAATTTGGGCTCTGCATTGGCAATGTGGAGCCTGCTTGGGATCCTCTCTCTCTCTCTCTCTCTCTCTCTGCCCCACCAGCCTCACTCTCTCTCAAAAATAAATACTTTTTAAAAAAAGACAGAAAACTCTTAAAATGAAGCTGTTGAGCTAAACTGTCAGTAGAAAATTATAATTACCTGTACCATCACCACCATCTTTATGTATTGAAATATGTCTACTTTAATTGTATCTTATCATTTTTTTTCCAAAAAATTTTTCATGTTTATTTTTAACAGTCAGAGAGACAGAGCATGAGTGGGGTAGGGGCAGAGAGAGACAGAGACACAGAATCTAGGGGCGCCTGGGTGGCTCAGTCGGTTGAGCGGCCGACTTCGGCTCAGGTCATGATCTCGCGGTCCGTGGGCTCGAGCCCCGCGTCAGGCTCTGTGCTGACAGCTCAGAGCCTGGAGCCTGTTTCGGATTCTGTGTCTCCCTCTCTCTGACCCTCCCCCGTTCATGCTCTGTCTCTCTCTGTCTCAAAAATAAATAAATGTTAAAAAAAAAAAAATTTAAAAAAGAATCTGAAGCAGGCTCCAGGCTCTGAGCTGTCAGCACAGAGCCTGATGCAGGGCTCGAACCCATGAATCATGACATCATGACCTGAGCCAAAGTCAGATGCTCAACCAACTGAGCCACCCAGGCGCCCCATCTTATCTATCATTTCTAACTGAAAACAACATTTACAGTAACTTGCTGAAATCAAGTTGCAATGTCTGTGAGGGCTACATAACTGAAAGGAAGGATTGTTCCACTGGTAGAAACACAGTATATTTTACTTTCCCACTTAATCATTGCAGATTACCTTTGATAATGTGCTGAAGTCAGCAAATCCATCTTCAAATGATTCATTTCCAAAAACAGAAGCAAAGGGATCTGTGGCTAAAATGAATAAAGAAAATCAATCCAATAGGACAGAAATACATCAGAATTTCATGCCCTCTTTTGGTTGGTACAAACATTCAGACAGATGAAAAATACCTAATCCTAAATATCAGTTCCTGAATTTGTGACTTAAGTCCACAAAGACAGTGAACAAATTGATACCTCACCCCTGACACACATACATTACATTCTTTTGTATAAATCAAGCCATGAATGATTTCAGATCAAAAACAAGAAAACTAATTCTAGGTTTAAGGCTTTGGAATATGTCAAATCATACAGTTCCCATGCACTTAAACTATTTCTAATAAAGCCATCAAGAAATTAAAAAAAGCCAGGTCCCATTAATTTCACATTTCACACTCATCCTTCATGGCACATTTTAAATGTTGCCTCATCCACAAAGCCTGGGATAACCTAGGTGTCTCTAATTCCCACAGCAAGAAGTGATTTCTTCCTTCTTTGTGGCAGTGACTGCATTCTAGTTTGTATTATGGTTATCTGTGATTGATATGTCACCATTATTAGATTGTAAAGTCCTTAAAAAAAAGTGAATACGGCTTATCCAATGAAGAATGAATGGTCAAAAACATTTCTTGAATATCAAGTCCAAGAAAACACAGTTCTTACCCCTCAAAATCTTACAGTCTAACAAGGAGTCTAACAAGAACATGTTGTAGGCTTCTTCTAGGAGAAGAAGCCATTACATTTGAGATAGGTCTTTTAAACAAGGAATAGATGGAGGTGGGAAAGAGACATTCCAGGCAGAAGGAACAGGAATTGCAAACATAATTATTTAACCTGCTCCCAGGCACGAGAAGTTTTCTGTTCGATCACAGTGCACTGCTAAATGGATTAACATTTCAGCAGGAATAAACTGATCTACTCTGAACTATGTTTCATCTATTCAGGCATAATGACTACCAATAAAGTCAAACAATGTTTATAGGAATTGTTACTTGATATAGGAAAACAGAAACAAAGGAAGGCAAAGAGAAGTGCAACAGACAGGGTAAGACAGAGCAAGCAAACAGGCACTGAAAAACTTCCCTTAATCTTCCTTAAATCTTCATCTTTACATCAAATTGGTTTTAAAACAAAAGTGTGTGATGAATCACTGGATTCTACACCTGAAACCACTATTGCACTGTATGTTAACTATAATTTAAATATAAAATTGAAAAGAAAAAAAAAAATAAAAGTATGCCCACATAGCCATTTAAATGTGTAAAGTGTGCCTTTACCTCTAAAAATCAATATACCATGGACATAAACTGAAGAGGGGCAGAAAGTCATATATTACTTTTGGTTGCTTTGTTACCAAGACAGTCATGAAGTGGAGGAAGCAGGTAAAGGGGGTGGGAAGAAGCATAAAGAAAATCAGTCCTTTAGAAATATAACAACAACTCTGATCTTGAAGAGGAAAAAAATCCAGAGTTACAGGAAATTCTACACGTTAGCCATAAAATATATTTTTTTATAACTACACAGCCTGGGGACCAGCCTAGTCATGGCTGTTGTTTTAGGCTTTCCCTTCTTTTTCCTTCTCCGCCTGTTATTGCTGATACCACAGCAAGTGAGGCACAGCCAGGGTACAGATGTTCTCCTGACTGGTAGAATGGTAATGAGGGAGAAGGAGTTGGCTCATTTCCTTGGACGGACTAGAAAACCTGCTTCATGCTTGTTTTCTGCCACAGCTCTTACAAGAAGTCATGACACACATGGCAACAGTGTTGAGTTAGGTCAAATTTGACTGAAATACTGTGAATACTTTAACACTGTGAAAGACATTAATAAAACACATGACATTTGTGTATAAAGAATATGCTAACTATAGTTTACTGGAGTTTTTCTACACTTTCTTCATCAGAATAAACGACCTATTCAGCATTGGTCCAAACACTGGGGAATGTATCCTGGATGAATGACAAAGCACTTTTGCCCAAAGTGGGGGATTAAGACTTTGGCAAGAATTTTCTAAGATACTGATCATGGCTGATGTGAAGTAGAGGCCTGTCTAGAAACTGGAAGGACTCACTGAGTACGAACTTATCCAGACCATGTAACAAGACACAGTCCCACAAACTGAAATCATGACCTGAGCTGAAATCAAGAGTCAGATGCTTAAACAACTGAGCCACCCAGGTGCCCTAAAGGAAACTAGGTTTTTTAAAAATGTTTATTTATTTATTAAATAATAAATTATTTATTAATAAATAATAAACAAAGAAGGAGCACACGTGTGGGGGAAGGGCAGTGAGAGAGTAAAAGAGCTTGTAAAAAACTTGTAAAAGAACTTTTGCAAGCCAAAATAAAGTATATGTAGAAACTGAGTAACCTGCATTTGCTTTAGTATTCTTTCAGTCTGCAATGTGTCTATTCACAAGGATAAATGATAAAAAGACCCCAGTGTGAGGCAAAATATTCAAAATATCTGATGTCCTTCTATCTCTATTGTAATCACTAAATTAAAAAAATATATTTTTAATGTTTTATCTTTTGAGAGACAGAGAGAGACAGAGCGTGAGCTGGCAAGGGGCAGAGAGAGGGGGAGACACAGACTCCAAAGCAGACTCCAGGTTCTGAGATGTCAGCATAGAGCCCAAGGTGGGGCTTGAACCCATGAACACAAGATCATGATGTGAGCCGAACTCAGACGCTCAAGCTACTGAGCCACCCAGGTGCCCCTGCAATCACCAAATTTTAGAAGTAGGAGTAATTTATCATTTAATTTTTAAGAACAAAAGTTTATCTTTAGGTTTATAATTATTTTGAAAGCTTACATTTTTCCTGTTCTATGGGATTAATCTTTTTTTCCTGGCTAACCTCTAAACTTCTTGGTGAAAAATAGCAGAGATATAGGGGTGAGAATAAAGAAGGCAAACATTGTGACCTTGGGTGTATAATGCCACCTCTAAGAGTCTCAGTGGTTTCCAGATGTTAGGATTTTGTGAATAAGTAAACTAAGTAAATACATTAAAAACCAACATACATACATAAAGTCGGGGGAGGGGACAGATATCTGCTCAACAAAAATAACTAAAAGAGTACATTTGTCATTTCACAAACAAAAGGGTTTTAAAAACCAAAAAGAAGAGAAAACAACCTTGGACTAAAAGATTCCTTTCCAGGAAAAGACAGCTGGCAACAATTCTTATTCTCTCTCTCTCTCTCTCTCTCTCTCTCTCGTCCCTATTTCACTTGGAACTATCAAAGAGTATATTACAAGTAACATTAATCAGTAACATTAGCCAGGATTTGGAAATCATTAAACGAAAAAGTAGTAGTAGCAATAGCAGTAGCAGTAGCAGCAGTAGTAGTAGTAACGGTAGCTACCATTTACTGTGATAGGTACCACAATAAATACCTTAACATACATCATCTCATTTAATCTACCCAACAAACCCATTAAGTAGAACTATTAACCTCATTTTATTGTTTAGGAAATGGAGACTAAGAAAACCTAAAGAATTAGCAACTTTTTAAAATTTTATTTATTTATTCTGAGAGAGAGAGAGAGAGCGAGTGAGAGAGAGCACATGGGAGGGGCAGAGAGAGAGAATCCTAAGCAGGCTCTGCACTATCAGCACAGAGCCCGATGCAGGGCTCAAACCCATGAACTGTGAGATCATGACCTGAGCCAAAACCAACAGTTGGACACTTAACCAACTAAGCCACCCAGGCGCCTCAGCAATTTTATCTGAATAAGTCCAGGCAGTTGGACTCAGGCACTCATGTCCTAATCATGACAACCCCTCTCTAAACTGTTTACACTTCCATTCAATTCAAAATCTTATGCCAGTGTAGCAGATTTGAGACAAATCATTTATTTATTGCTTCTGCAGTCAATTGATAAGATTCTGCTATGTCCCAGAAGCTCTGGGATGGGAGTGTAGGGATACAACATAGGATGACTCCCAGGTCTCTGCTTGGCAACTGAGTAGATGGTAATGCTATTAACAGAGATGTGATATCCAGAAGATGTTTAGTACTGTTTTATATTTCATAGGGTGAACAACTTTACTTTCAGACATACACCTGTGACACATTAAGTAAAAGACCATTAAATATATATACATATAATAAAAATATAATATAGGTAATATAGTAAACATCATTTTAAAGAATATAATAAATAAATTTTAAAAAATTACATACACATGTATGTGTGGAGAACAGGGCTAGCAACTTAGGTTTGTGGTTAGTAACATGATCAAATGTTAAGAAAGATCTCTCTCTCAAGTTAAAAACATACAGGTGCCTGGGTGGCTCAGTTAGTTGAGCATCTGACTCTTGATTTTGGCTCAGGTCATGATCCCAGAGTCGTGGGATTGAGCCTGTGTCAGGCTTCCCACTGAGCATGCAGCCTGCTTAAAATTCTCTCTCTCCCCAATACAAATAAAAACCATAATGAGATACTACCTCACACCTGTCAAAATGGCTAAAATTAACAACTCAGGCAACAACAGATGTTGGCGAGGATGCAGAGAAAGAGGAACCCTTTTGCACTGCTAGTGGAAATGCAAACTGGTGCGACCACTCTGGAAAACGGTATGGAGGTTCCTCAAAAAATTAAAAATGGAACTACAGCAATTGGACTACTAGGTATTTATCCAAAGGATACAGCAGTACTGTTTTGAAGGGGCACATGCACCCCAATGTTTATAGCTGTGCTATTGACCATAGCCAACGTATGGAAGGAGCCCAAATGTCCATCAATTGATGAATGGATAAAGAAGATGTGGTACGTATGTGTATACACACGCACACACACGCAAACACACACACACACACACACACACACACACACACACACACACACAATAGAGTACTACTTGGTAATCACAAAGAATGAAATCTTGCCATTTGTAACACTGAATGGAACTAGAGTGTATTGTGCTAAGCAAAATCAGTCAGAGAAAGACAAATATCAGATGACTTTACTCATATGTGGAATTTAAGATACAAAACAGGTGAACATAAGGGAATGGAAGCAAAAATAATATAAAAACAGGGAGGGGGACAAAACATAAGAGACTCTTAAATACAGAGAACAAACTGAGGGTTGCTGGAGGGGTTGTGGGTGGGGGGATGGGCTAAATGGGCAAGGGACACTTAAGAGGATACTTGCTGGGATGAGCACTGGGTGTTATATGTAGGGGATGAATCACTGAGTTCTACTCCTGAAATCATCATTGCACTATAGGCTAACTAACTTGGGTGTAAATTAAAAAAAAAAAAAGATTCTCTCTCCCCGCCTGCCCCTCTCCTCCACTCATACCCTCTCTTAAAAACAAACAAACAAGCAAACAAAAACAGGTTAAAGACTATACTAGCAGTGACATAGATGACAGATTATCAAGTAAAAAAAGAACGGAAGCAATTTAATATCACACTCCAACTGAAACAAAGTAAGAATCTCAAGCAAAGTTGAGCATAAGAGGAACAATCAGGGTCCATTTGGGGGTAAAACAACAGGATTTGGCAATTTATTGAAGGTGAGGAATGACAGAGAAGTCTAAGATGATTGGCTAACTGTATCATTAGCACAGAAAGTAAAAATGCTAATACTTTGAAGGAGAGAGTATTTGGAAAAGATGATCATTTCAACTTTTAAGCTTGACACCTAAGGGGAAATATCCAGCAGGCAACTTGAAGGCACTGAAGGCTCAGGAGAGAGTTCAACACTAGAAGGCTAAATAGGAGTCATCGGGAAACAGGCTGTAGCTGAAGGCACAGAATTGGACATCCCCACCACAAGAAGTGTGTATTTTGAGAAGAACAAAAGCACCAGGCTAATACAGAACTAAAAAGATAACCTCTACTCTTAAGCTTTTTCTCCAGAACACGGAGATTATTCTCTTGCTCCTGTTTTGAACAAAAGGAGACATCTGTCCCAGATACCCCCCGGGAGCAAGTTGTCCTGAGAGAACAGAGACCAGAGCAACAGGAAATCTCTCAGTTCATATTAGATCAGAAGTTCTCAAAGTGTGGACCCCAGAGGTCCCTAAGACCTGTTTAGGAAGATCTATAAAGTGAAAACTATTTTCAGAATATTAAGATGTTATTTATATTTCTTTTTTTTTTAATTTTTTTTTTTTTAACGTTTGTTTATTCTTGAGACAGAGAGAGACAGAGCATGAACGGGGGAGGGGCAGAGAGAGAGGGAGACACAGAATCAGAAGCAGGCTCCAGGCTCTGAGCCATCAGCCCAGAGCCAGACGCGGGGCTCGAACTCACAGACCGCGAGATCGTGACCCGGGCTGAAGCCGGACGCTCAACCGACTGAGCCACCCAGGCGCCCCAAGATGTTATTTATATTTCTTAATGTGCTGATATTTACAACAATGTTGCAAAACCAATGGTAGATAAAACTGCTGATGCCTTACTGGGAATCAAGGCAGCAGCACCAAACTGTACTATTTGATAACCATTGTATTTTTCTCAATCACAAACTTGCAGGGAGGAGAAAAATAAAGGGCAGTTGCACTTAAAAATGTCTGTCCTGGATAACCAATACAAATTATTAGTTTTAATAAATTGTGATCCCAAGGCACACATCTTCTTGTAATTCTGAGTAACAAAATGGGAAATGCACACAAAGCACCTCTGCTGAGTAGCAAGTATGATGGCTATTTGGAGGAAAAGCACTTGCATGATGGTGTGAGAAACAGGCTGAACTGGCTGCTTTTTTCATGGAATGTCCTTTTTACTTGAAAGAAATAACAGATAAACAATGATTATTCAGATTTGGGTATTTGGCAACATTTCTTCCAAAATAAACAGTGGATCTGTCACTTTAAGGAAAGCAACTGATAGTGTTTGTTGCAGATGATAAAAATTCAAGTAAAAATCAGTATCTTGGAAAGTTGTATTTGCCCCAAATCTTAATATTACACCAATACTTAAAGACTCTGATAAGATGGATGGTGATATTAATAAATTTAACTTTAATTAAAAAAAATTTAGGTTTATTTATTTTAAGAGAGAGAAAGAGAGTGTGAGCAAGGGAGAGGCAGAGAGAGACAGAGAGAGAGAATCCCAAGTAGGCTTCACGTCGCCAGTGCGGAGCCCAACATGGGCTTGATCCCATGAACCGTGAGATCATGACATGAGCTGAAGTCCAGAGTCAGACACTTAACTGACTAAACCATCTAGGTGCCCCAATAAATGTAATTTAAAAATATTTATACTAAAATGTGTCAGCATTTGTAAGATATGCATAACTCAGTGAACCAAGATTTCCCAAATGATCAATGCAAGTTACAAAATCATATATAGGTAAAAGATTCATTCAAAGTACAAGACAGACCAATGGATTTTAATGTAACAGAGTATAAAAGGTACTCAATACAACCCTCTTCCCGGGGCGCAGCCGGAAAGGGGGCCGCCCCCTCACCCATCACACAACGCACATTCGTGGGGAACCTGGTGCTTAACCATTCGTACACGACCTGCTTGCTTCTGGGTCGGGGTTTCATACGTAGCAGAGCAGCTCCCTCGCTGCGATCTACTGAACATCAATCCTCGACACAAGGGTTTGTAAAAAAAAGGAAGAAAAAAAAAAAAAAAAAAAAAAAGAAAGGTCCTCAATACAGTTTCATGTACAATACTACAACTAACTTTGAAGAAACTAAAATATGTTGAAATGTAGTATAATAACAAAAAAGAATATCCACAATTATCTTTAAAAAGGTTGTTGAAATATTCCTCCTTTTTCCAACTATGTTATCTGTGTGAGGCCAGATCTTTTTCATTTCACATACTTGAAGCAAAACAATACAGTGCAGCAGACTGAATGCAGAAGTAGATATGAGAATCCAGCTGTCTTCTGTTAAGGCAGACATTTAAAGAGTTTCACAAAAATGTATGAACAAGGCTACTCTTACAATTTTTTTTTTGGTTTGAAGTTATTTTTCATTTTTAAAAAAAATTTTTAACGTTTTATTTATTTTTGGGAGACACATACAGAAAGAGAACGCGAGTGGGGGAGAGGCAGAAAGAGTGGGAGACACAGAATCTGAGCTGTTAGGCTCAGGCTCCAAACTGAGCTGTTAGCATGGGGCTCAAACGCACAAACTGTGAGATCGTGATCTGAGCCACCTTGGCGCCCCTGAAGTTATTTTTCTTAAATATGTTATTTATGTTAATATGTAATGGGTTTATTATCATGTTTTTAAAAGAAATTAAAAACTTTTTAAATTCTCAGTTTTAATTTCTAATATGGTTAGTACTTTAGTCTCTAATATGGTTAGTACTGATATAACCAATATAAACAAAAGCTCTTTAAGGGTCTTCATTTATTTTTTAAAAAGCTGCTATACTTGATAAATTCCAAAGTTACTGCTTGTGATTAAATAACCCACTTCTTTCCTAATTTTTGTTGTTGTTGTTGAAATAGGAGTTGAAGTCTGGAATTTTCTCCACCAAGAGTCTTTCATGGATCTTCTACAAATTTCTTACTAATATGTATTAATTTCTTAACATTTTTCATTTGATTGTTTCCCCTATGCTCTCAGTACCCTTTATCAAATTTTGGGTTCCAAGGATTTATTTTTTTCACTTACATTGTAGATAAATAAAGAGGCAGGATAACACAGAGGAAAATCAGTGGAAATGGACTGAGAAACAAACTGATATGTAGCCCTGGGGCTCAGTTTTTTCTTCCATTTTTAGGAAATGAGGCTAGATAACAGTGTTCAAATTTTAAATGAAATGCCAATATATGGAACAAGTAAATGGGATTTTAAAAATTAACTCTGGCTGGCTTAGTCAGTTAAGCATCTGACTCTTGATTTTGGCTAAGGTCATGATCTCACGGTTTGTGAGTTCGAGCCCCACGTGGAGCTCTGCGCTGACAGTGGGGAGCCTGCTTGGGATTCTCTCTCTCCCTTTCTCTCTGCTCCTTCCCCATTCATGAGGACTCAGGAGTGCTCCCTCTCTCAAAATAAATAAATAAACTTAAAAAAAATAACTCTAAAATCATTTTATGTACAAATTTATAATATTTACTTATGACAGTGAAAACACAAAGCAATTTTGATCAACAGAAATGTTTAAAGTCAGGAGTTGAACTTATTTCTGTAGTTGGTTTTGGTTGCTCTATCTGAAAAACAATTCATCCAAAGAAGTAGTTATATACATATTAAAACAAGAGCCTTGCAATCTCAGAGTAGTTGAAAATAATTTATATCCAGAAGTTTGCATAAAAACCACTTAACCTGATAGAACTTTAAAACACCAATGCACTACAATATGTCAATGTGGTTTGTAACATATATGAATGCATATATATTTTTGCAAATTCAAAGACATTTAAAAAATATGAAACAAGAATCTGCCAACTCTCTGAAGACCTACCCGGAAACTAGTTTTGTGAAAAATAATATGAAAACTCTGGCCTATAGCAGGTCTATGATTCCTTCCAGTTCTAACAAAGTCAGCAATGTTAAGTTTGAGAGAGAGAAAAAAATCTGTGAGTAACCTTACTGCCATTTTTATATTGTGAGAATTGGATGAGAAGATAAGGCAGAAGCACCATAACAAAGTGGCTAATAGCATGAGCTCTGAAATAAGACATGGATTGGACACTGCAACAAGTAATGCAGCCTTCGGGAAACCGCCTAACCTATGTTTCATTTTCCTCATCCTTAAAATGAGAAAGAATAGTACCTGTCTCTATAACCACGGAAAAGATTAAATGAGGAAGATGCAAAAACGAACTTTGGATGACCTTGTGTATAGCTGTTAAGAAAAAAAGTAAAAGAAAGTTCAAACCTCTGATACTTTTGGGTCTGTGTAAGGTCTCAGCCCCAGATACCACTAATAGGTAGCCTACTCAACTCAAAAGAGTTTTTGGTTCTAAGATCCTCATTCAAATCAACACATAAGCAGCATGCTAACAGCATGCTAACAGCAGGCTAACAGGATACAGGTTCTTATTTGTATATAAGGATGGTTCAACATGAAAATCAATCAATAAAATACACTCCATTAACAGAATGAAGGAAAAAAACTCCACATGATCCTCTTAATTGATGCAGAAACAGCATCTGACAAAATTCAACATCCTTTCATGATAAAAATAACACTTGGCAAACTAGGAAAAGAATAAAACTATTTCAACATCGTAAAGGCCATATATGAAAAGCAAACAGTGAACATATTCAATGGTGAAAGACTGAGATTTTTTTTCTCTAAAATCAGTAACAAGACAAGGATGCCCACTTTTCACCACTCCAATTCATTATAGAAGTCCTAGTCAGAGCAATTAGGCAAGGAAAAGAAAAAGGCATCCAAATTGGAAAGGAAGAAGTAAAATTATCTCTGTTGCAGACAATATGACCTCACATGTAGAAAACCCATACACACACACAAAAAAACCTGTTTACAATAAATGAATTCAGCAAAGCAGGATACTAAAGCAACGCACAAGATCAGTAGCATTTCTATATACTAACAATGAACAATCTGAAAAAGAAATTAAGAAAACAATTTCATTTATAATAGCATAAAAAAGAATTAAATACTCAGAAATTAACTTAACTAAGGAAGGCATGTATGCTGTCAACTATGAAACATTATGAAAGAAATGAAGCATACAAATAAATAGAAAGGCCACTTTATGGGTTGGAAAACTTCATGGGTTGGAAAACTTCATATTGTTAACATGTTAATACTATCCAAAGCAATCTACAGATTCAAAGCGATCCCTATCAAAACCCCAATGATATTTTTCACATAAATAGAGAATTCATCCTAAAATTCACATGGAATCTCAAGGGAACCCATACAGCCAAAACAATCTTGAAAAAGAATAACAAAGTTACAGGTATCAAACTTCCTGATTTCAAAACTTACTACAAAGTTACAGTAATCAAGCAGTGTGGTACTGGCATTAAGACAGACATTTAGACCAATGATATAGAAGAGAGAGCCCAGAAATAAACTCTTGCACATACATTCAAAAGATTTTCTACAAAGATGCCAAGACCACTCAATGGGGAAAGGCCAAGTCCTTTCAACAAATGGCACTGGGAAAGTTGAGTATTCATGCCAAAACAATGAAGTCGGACTCTTACCTTACTTACAACAAATACAAAAAATTTACTCAAAATGTATCAAAGACCTAATGTAAGACCTAAAACTATAAAACTCTTAGAAGAAAACATAGAGAAAATCTTCATTACACTGGATTTAGCTATACTTTCTTGAAATGTTTATGTGCACATCTTATGTGCTCAGGCATGGTTTAAAGTTCTTAGGACACACCACTAAAAGCATGGGCAAAAAAATTAAAAGTGGATAAACTGGACTATACTAAATAAAATTAGTTTTATGCACCAACAAACAGTATCAAAAGAATGAAAAGGCAACACATGGAATGAGAGAAAATATTTGTAAATCATATGTTTCAGAAGGGGTTAATATACAGAGTAAATAAATCCTACCACTCAACAACAAAAAAGCAAACAACTGATTGAGAAAATGGCAAAGTACTTGAATAGACATTTCTCCAAAGAAGATAAACAAATGGCCAATAAGTATATGAATAGATGCTCAATATCATAATCATTAGGGAAGTACAAATTAAATCAATGAGATGCCACTTCATACCAATTTGAGTGGCTATTATCAAAAACCAGAAAGCAGTAAGTGTTGACAAGGATATAAAGAAATTGGAACTCTTGTCCACTGCTGGTGTGAATGTAAAATGGTATGGCTGACATGGAAAACAACCCAAGTATCTACTGATGGATAAATAGATAAACTAAATGTGGTACATATATATAAAAGAATATTATTCGGTCTTAAAAAGGGAAGAAATTCTGATACACGCTACAATATGGATGAATCTTGAGGATATAATGATACGTGAAATAAGCCAGTCACAAATAACAGACACTGTATGATTCCATTTATGAGGTATGCAGAGGAGTCAAATTCATAAACACAGAAAGTAAATGGTGGTTGCCAGGGGCTAATGGGAGAGGCTAATGAAGAGTTCTTATTCAACAGATACAGAGTTTCAGTTCTCAAAGATGAACAAGTTCTGGAAATGGATGGCTGTAATACTTGCACCAATGAACTATATACTTAAAAATGGTTAAAATAGTAAATGTTTTGTATATCTTAACACAATGTTAAAAAACCAACTATCAGGACAAAATTGTTAAACAACCCCCACCACCCCCTATTCCCATCCTATATGTTCTGTAGGAAGAGTAATTGATTCATCCATTCATTCAGTCATATTATGTGCTCAGGTATGGTTTAAAGTTCTTAGGACACACCAGTGAATACAAAGATCCAAATTCCCTGGGACTTAAAATCTAGTGGCAGGAGGAGGAGAAAGATAGAGAAAAACAAAGTAACTTATTTAGTATGCTAGAAAGTAGTAAGCCATAATGAAAAAATAAAGAGTAGAGAATAGGAAGGGAGGAATGTTAGGCTAGGTGTGGAACTCATAAATGTTAAATAGGGCCAGAATATGCCCCACTGACAAGGGGACATTTTGGCAAAGATTTGTTAAGGTAATGTAGCAAATCAAGTGGATATATGGACAAAGATCATCCCAGAAATAGGGAACAGCTAAGGGCCTAAGAAACTGGCCTGTTGTTTCAGCAACAGCAAGAGAGCCAGTGTGGTTGGAGCAGAGTGAGTAAAGGGAATAATGGTAAGAGATACTGTTAGAAAGGTATAGGCCATTGTAAATCTTTTGCTGGATATAATCTGGAGGTAGAGCCAGTAAGATCTCTTGGCAGATTATGGATAACATAAGAGAAGAAGAACCAAGGATGATGCTAAGATTTTAGGTCTTAGCAACATTAAAGATGAAATTACCATGAACTGAGATGGAGCAATTTGCAAGAGAAGCAGGTTGGGAGAGGAAGACTAGGTGTTCAGTGGCAGACAAATGTGTTAGCTATACCTATCAGATATTCAAATACAGGTATCAGTAGGTAGTTGGATATGTGAGTTTAGAGTTCAGGAAAAAAGATATGGCTAGAGATCTAAATGAGCATATATATGGTATGTGAAGCCAAGAAATCAGATAAGGTCCCCAAGGGAATACAGATAGAGAAGAAAGAGGTCCAGAGTCTAAGACCTAGAGTAATAAAACATGAAGAAGTTGGAAAAGAGAGGAAGAATCAGCAAAGGAGACAGAAGGAATGACCCAAGAGGTCAATGGGAAACCAGAGACCTCATTTGAACGTGGGTCCATTCATTACTCTTCTTTAACCTTGTGAAACAGTTTCATCTCTCCATGTTTTGATTTTCCTTGTCTGCACAATAAACATAATACCAATTACCTCATGTAGTTGCTGTGAGATTAAATGAGACCAGGTATTGGAAAACAGCTAGCCCATGTAGTACTGAGACTGTGCAAGAGCACAATAAATGGTATATTATTAAGATGATTAACAACAATGAATGGTAGTTCCCTCTCAGGCTATTATAGTCATTTATTCTAACACTTTACATAAAATTAGTTAGGAACTAGAAACAAAGGCAATAGACACCCACAGTAAGCCTGCAATCTACTACACCAGCCTTAACCTGATGGTTCTTCTATCTATAAATAAGCTTTATCAAAACACCTGGTTTTCCTTGAACATGCCCTGTAAGTCCTGCCTCCCTTCCTTGCTCATGTTGCTCTCTTTGCTTCATTTACTCTCTTTCCATATATACTTAACTAAAATTCTAACCCATTCTTTCAAGGCATACCACAAAAGCCACCTTCTGCTTTGAAATCATTCATGATTTACCCTGATTGGAGGTGATCTCCCTTTCCTTTAAATTTTTACAGTTTTGATGAACTTCCATGGCACTTACCATTTCAATCAAGAGTTAATTACAGTTGACCCTTGAAGTGTGCTGTATGCAGATTTTTCTCAATAATGCAATATAGTACTGTCAACGTATTTTCTTTATGATTTTCTCAATAACACTTTCTTTTCTCTAGCTTACTTTATTGTAAGGATACATATAACATACAAAATATGTTAATTGACTGCTTATGTCATTGGTAAGGCTGCTAGTCAACAGTAGGCTATTAGTAAAGGTTTTGGGGAATCAAAAGTTATATGAGGATTTGCACCTGCGTGGGAGGGAGGTCAATGTCCCCAACCCCCATATCGTTCAAGGGTCACCTGTATAAATATATTAACCTTTCATTTTATTTTCTTAGGTCTTCCTTTCTAATCATACAATATCCTTAACAATACATTAATTCATCAGTTTAATAATGAGAGTCTAAAAAATGCACATGTATTTTTAAAAGATATTAATTTAACCACTGTCACTTCAATAAGCCTTTTAGAAATCTTATTTGCTGCTATTCTAAGCTTTGGCTTAAATCAATACCCAGCACTACATTAAATCTTGTTTTCTACATATCTGCCTATTATATTCCTTTTTGTTACTCGTGTTGGAAGTTAATTTCCAACCTGAAAACAACACACACTGCTAAATTTCATATTGTTATAATTTGTACAAGAAATCCAAATTGTGAAGGCATTTCTACTAATTTTTCTCTATGCTCATAATCCTCAACTTGTCACATCAGCAAATTTGTGTACTGAATAACTCACCCTATATTCATCTGGAAAAATAAGGAAATCTATTTTAGCATGGTAACTTGAGGAATTTACATGTTTGCGTCTACTTCCCTCTAATTTCCTGCTCTCCTACACAATAGATGGTCTGTTTTATTTTTTAATGAATAGTGAGAAAGAAGCAGTGTTACTTAGTTGCAGAAGCTTTTAGACAAACCGGACTTTGGTTTGAATCCTGGCTTCACCTGGTTCAAATCTAGTAAACTATACAATTTTGATCAAGTTACTTAAAGTTCTGGTCCTCAGTTTCCTGGTCTTCAAAATGGAAATATTACTTAAAAGGATAAATTGAAAATTAGATACTATAAATAAAGCATAAAGACTGGATGCTAGAATAACATTTAGCTTTTCTCTGTATTATTAAAAGAATCTATACATTATTTGTAAAGCTATTACCATTACCTACTGGAAGCAACTAGTTTTTAAATTTAGGCCAAGATCCATTAGAGTTGTTACTGACTTAGAAAATGTCAAACAACACTGCCTTTTATAAAGCAAAAAAAAATTTTATTGGTTTTACTGGCTAGAGTACATTTTCTAGCAAGATTTTTTTTTTCAATAAAGTATAGCTGACATACAATGTTACATTAGTTTCAGGTGTACCACACAGTGATTTGACAAATTTATACATCATGCTATGCTCACCATGAGTGTAGTTACCATCTGTCACTGCACAACACTATTATAATAGCATTGACTATATTCCCCATGCTGTACCTTTTATTCCTATGACTTATTCATTCCATAACTGGAAGCCTGTATCTCCCAATCCCTTCCAGTAAGATCTTTAACATGAATAAGAAATGAGATAAATGAATAAGAAAAGTAGAAAGTGATATGCCAACATTTGCCATTATTATTAGTAGATTACAATTGGCTCTATGCAGTAATTTAAAAAAAAAATTTTTTTAATGTTTATTTAGTTTTGAGAGACAGAGAGCAAGCAGGGGTGGGGCAGAGAGAGAGAGGGAGACACAGAATCCGAAGCAGGCTCCAGGCTCCGAGCTGTCAGCAGAGAGCCCGACGTGGGGCTCGAACTCACGAACTGTGAGATCATGACCCAAACCGAAGTTGGACACCCAACTGACTGAGCCACCCAGGAGCCCCAACTATGCAGTAATTTTAAAGCCTTAAGTAAGTAAATAGGACAAATATATTTGGAAACAAATAAAAAAGAAGCTTAAAGAAAAGGTAAATATTTTTACTGTTCAAAGAAACTGATCAATTATCTCCTTACCTGAATCACTTGCTGCAACAACAACTGTTCCACCAGGAGCAAAAGGATCATTGTGCTTCAATGTTTCTACCTAAAAAAATTACACAAAATCATGACTATGAGAAGCAATGTTTCACAGCTGAAACCTCATTGCCACACCAAGGAAAATATTCTTCACAAACTCTAAATTAGTTAAGAAATACAAGGCATTAGGAATAAATGTTTCCCCTTATTGATTTGCAATCTAATTAAATTGGAATGATAAACATCATTTTATAATCTTCTTTTATTGTATAATATAATATCCATTCAAAATGGTATATGAAACATGCATGTCTTGACAAACAAGTATCAAATGAACACTTATGTAATCACCTTCTAAGAAACTGCCAACACCTCAGAAGTCTTATGTGCCCCTCTCCAATCACAATACCATCCTTCCTCGGTAGAGGTTATTATCATCCTGACTGGCGGCATTCATCTCTTTTCTTCATAGTTTTGCTACTAGTACAAATACACACTATTACAACTTTTCATTTTGAGGTAATTTTAGATTTCTAGAACGAGTGTAAAGATAATACAGAGAATTCCCATATATCCTTCACTCAGCTTCCTCTAATATTAATATCACATGTAATCATAGTACATTATTAAAACTAAGGAATTAACACTGATACAAAACTATAAGCTATAGATTTTATTTAGATTTTTCCAGTTTTTCCACTAACGTCCTTCTATTCCAGGATGACATGTTGCATTTAGGGTGCATACTATTCTAACTCTTAAATATCCTAGTACTTAATATCAGGAAATACTAGATTTCTACTTTCTAATTGTTATCTAAAAATAATTCTAGCATTTGTCCCATCAGAGGAACGTACACACGTGCTCCAGAGGAAGGGGGAGAAGAAAGGAGGGAGAAACAGAGGAAGGGAAGGAAGGAGCACTCCTAAAAAGATCCTTCTACTTTCAATAGCCAGGTAAGAATCTGGACCAAGTGACAAGGGTGAGTGGCTACAGAGTGAGGACTTTACCAGAAGCCAGAGATTTCTGCTATAGAATTGTTTTCCTAACTTATTTTAGTTTTTAATCATAATCAAACAAAGTATGTACTTAGGAAGAATTAACTGAACTTTCTCTTTCTGGCATCAGGCTCTTGTTAAGAAGCCAACAAAAGCCTTAGCAGACAGTTAGATGAAAGGGGCATGAAAAGGGTTTGGGAAAATTTATCTCCTCTGACTCATGGCTATCCATGTCATCTGTATTACAGGCTCTATTTCTAATCATCAAGAAATTGGTTATTACAATTGAATGTCAAAGAATATTGCAGAGCTCAATTGATACATTTCCAAATAAAACAAATGTATTTGAAAAGAGAAAAGTATTGCTAACCAGGACTTGTAGTACAGTCTCTCTTTATAAAAGAGAACCCATTTAAACTACTATTAGAAAGTGGTATGTGTATATATATATATATATATATATATATATATATACACACATACACACATACATACACAATGGAGTATTACTTGGCAATCAAAAAGAATGAGATCTTGCCATTTGCAACTACATGGATGGAACTGGAGGGTATTATGCTAAGTGAAATAGTCAGAGAAAGACAAAAATAATATGACTTCACTCATATGAGGACTTTAAAAGACAAAACAGATGAACATGAGGGAATAATATAAAAAATATAATATAAAATAATATAAAAACAGGGAGGGGGACAAAACAGAAGAGACTCATAAATATGGAGAACAAACCAAGGGTTACGGGAGGGGTTGTGGGAGGGGGGATGGGCTAAATGGGTAAGGGGCACTAAGGAATCTACTCCTGAAACCATTGTTGCACTATATGCTAACTAATTTGGATGTAAATTTTAAAAAATAAAAAATAAAAAAAGAAAGAAGTAGTTAATATTAATGAAGCTTTTAGAACTAAAGATGACAGTACTTATTTTAACTGATGCCAATAATATTATTATAAAACTATCACAATAGCTTATATTCTGATTATATTTGCTGAATGAATAAAGAGCATTCAAAGGGGAGCCTGGGTTACTCAGTCGGTTCAAGTGTCCAACTCTTGATTTCAGCTCAGGTCATGATCTCATGGTGCATAGATCGAGCTCTGCATCGGGCTCTGTGCTGACCACACAGAACGGGCTTGGGATTCTCTCTCTCTCTCTCTCTCTCAAAATAAATAAACATTAAAAAAAAGAGCAATCGAAGAAAAATACTAAGCTGGTCTATATAGCCAGATAACTTTGCATGGTTCCTAATTTAATAGTCAAAATACCGACATTTAAAGCAGAGATAATACCTATCCTTCTCAAGCTATTCCAAGAAATAGAAAGGGAAGGGAAACTTCCAGACTCATTCTATGAAGCCAGTATTACTTTGATTCCAAAACCAGACAGAGACCCAGTAAAAAAAGAGAACTACAGGCCAATACCCCTGATGAATATGGATGCAAAAATTCTCAATAAGATACTAGCAAACAGAATTCAACAGCATATAAAAAGAATTATTCACCATGATCAAGTGGGATTCATTCCTGGGATGCAGGGCTGGTTCAACATCCGCAAATCAATCAATGTGATACATCACATTAATAAAAAAAAAGAGAAGAACCATATGATCCTGTCAATCGATGCAGAAAAGGCTTTTGACAAAATCCAGCACCCTTTCTTAATAAAAACCCTTGAGAAAGTCGGGATAGAAGGAACATACTTACACATCATAAAAGCCATTTATGAAAAGCCCACAGCTAACATCATCCTCAATGGGGAAAAACTGAGAGCTTTTTCCCTGAGATCAGGAACACGACAGGGATGCCCACTCTCACCGCTGTTGTTTAACAGTGTTGGAAGTTCTAGCATCAGCAATCAGACAACAAAAGGAAATCAAAGGCATCAAGATTGGCAAAGATGAGGTCAAGCTTTCGCTTTTTGCAGATGACATGACATTATACATGGAAAATCCAATAGACTCCACCAAAAGTCTGCTAGAACTGATACATGAATTCAGCAAAGTTGCAGGATACAAAATCAATGTACAGAAACCAGTTGCATTCTTATACACTAACAATGAAGCAACAGAAAGACAAATAAAGAAACTGATCCCATTCACAATTGCACCAAGAAGCATAAAATACCTGGGAATAAATCTAACCAAAGATGTAAAAGATCTGTATGCTGAAAACTATAGAAAGCTTATGAAGGTAGTTGAAGAAGATATAAAGAAATGGAAAGACATTCCCTGCTCATGGATTGGAAGAATAAATATTGTCAACATGTCAATACTACCCAAAGCTATCTACACATTCAATGCAATCCCAATAAAAATTGCACCAGCATTCTTCTCGAAGCTAGAACAAGCAATCCTAAAATTTGTATGGAACCACAAAAGGCCCCGAATAGCCAAAGTAATTTTGAAGAAGAAGACCAAAGCAGGAGGCATCACAATCCCAGACTTTAGCCTCCACTACAAAGCTGTAATCCTCAAGACAGCATGGTATTGGCACAAAAACAGACACATAGACCAATGGAATAGAATAGAAACCCCAGAACTAGACCCACAAACGTATGGCCAACTCATCTTTGACAAAGCAGGAAAGAACATCCAATGGAAAAAAGACAGTCTCTTTAACAAATGGTGCTGGGAGAACTGGACAGCAACATGCAAACATGCAGAAGGTTGAAACTAGACCACTTTCTCACACCATTCACAAAAATAAACTCAAAATGGATAAAGGACCTGAATGTGAGACAGGAAACCATCAAAACCCTAGAGGAGAAAGCAGGAAAAGACCTCTCTGACCTCAGCCGTAGCAATCTCTTACTCGACACATCCCCAAAGGCAAGGGAATTAAAAGCAAAAATGAATTACTGGGAACTTATGAAGATAAAAAGCTTCTGCACAGCAAAGGAAACAACCAACAAAACTAAAAGGCAACCAACGGAATGGGAAAAGATATTTGCAAATGACATATCAGACAAAGGGCTAGTATCCAAAATCTATAAAGAGCTCACCAAACTCCACACCCGAAAAACAAATAACCCAGTGAAGAAATGGGCAGAAAACATGAATAGACACTTCTCTAGAGAAGACATCCAGATGGCCAACAGGCACATGAAAAGATGCTCAACGTCGCTCCTTATCAGGGAAATACAAATCAAAACCACACTCAGATATCACCTCACGCCAGTCAGAGTGGCCAAAATGAACAAATCAGAGACTACAGATGCTGGAGAGGATGTGGAGAAACGGGAACCCTCTTGCACTGTTGGTGGGAATGCAAATTGGTGCAGCCGCTCTGGAAAGCAGTGTGGAGGTTCCTCAGAAAATTAAAAATAGACCTACCCTATGACCCAGCAATAGCACTGCTAGGAATTTACCCAAGGGATACAGGAGTACTGATGCATAGGGGCACTTGTACCCCAATGTTTATAGCAGCACTCTCAACAATAGCCAAATTGTGGAAAGAGCCTAAATGTCCATCAACCGATGAATGGATAAAGAAATTGTGGTTTATATACACAATGGAATACTACGTGGCAATGAGAAAGAATGAAATATGGCCTTTTGTAGCAAAGTGGATGGAACTGGAGAGTGTGATGCTAAGTGAAATAAGCCATACAGAGAAAGACAGATACCATATGGTTTCACTCTTATGTGGATCTTGAGAAACTTAACAGAAACCCATGGGGGGAGGGGAAGAAAAAAAAAAAAAAAAGAGGTTAGAGTGGGAGAGAGCCAAAGCATAAGAGACTGTTAAAAACTGAGAACAAACTGAGGGTTGATGGGGGGTGGGAGGGAGGTGTGGGTGGGTGATGGGTATTGAGGAGGGCACCTTTTGGGATGAGCACTGGGTGTTGTATGGAAACCAGTTTGACAATAAATTTCATATATTGAAAAAAAAAAAAAGAAAGAAAAGCTAAAAAAAAAAAAAAAATAGTCAAAATACCAGTGTGAGAAATAGTCACTGATGTAACCTAAGTCACCAACTATTATTGCTTCTTCTCTTTACTTTCAGGGAAGGAAATGCTAACAGGCCTGATTTTTAACAAAAGCTTACAGATTTATTTGCCATCACAGAGAGAATTAGAAAAAGCAGGCCTACATGAGTGTTGGGTTTAATTTCTATTACTTCATCACACTGTGCCCCACATAAAAGACCATTAAGACAGAAATAGGAACAGGAGGGACTGTGCAGCCCATGAAGGAATAAGAGGCCACTAAATGTTACGTTCAGTGTGATAATTAGGCAATTTAGTACACAAAAGTAATTTCATAACTAAAATTCAGATGGCATGATTTTATAGAATTAATGTTCCATAATTATCATTGAAATTCTCTCTCTTAAGCATCACTCATCTACCCCTCCACTCTGACTATATCATTTAGTACCTACACAATGCTACCATACACTAGCTAGGACAGTAAGGAATGGCAACTGTTTGGTTTGTGTTGGTTTTTTAAATTCCGTCCCTCTGAGAACGGAGACTAGCCTTGAGGGAATAGAAAAGACTTTTGGGGACAGACTCAGACCTGGAAACATAATAGAGGCCTATTTGAAAAAGAAGGAAGATCACAAAACACAAGGGCACTGTAGCTGGGAAGAATAAAGTTTAAATCTTAGACTACAGTGGTGAAGACCTTAGATTTTGGTCAGATAGACCAAGGTCTGAATTCAGTCCTATCACTTACTAACTTACTATCACTTAACCTCTTTCAGCCTCACTTACTTTATCTAGAAATGAGTCTGCCGGTGCCTGGGTGGCTCAGTTGGTTGCATCCGACTTCAGCTCAGGTCATGATCTCACAGTTCATGAGTGTAAGCCCCTCATCGGGCTCTGTGCTGACAGCTCAGAGCTTGGAGCCTGCTTCAGATTCTGTGTTTCCCTCTCTCTCTGCTCCTCCCCTGCTCGTGCTCTGTCTCTCTCTCTCCCTCTCAAAAATAAACATTAAAAAAAATTTTTTTTAATTAAAAAAAAAAATGAGTCTGGTAACCTGAGCTTCATGTGATTATTGTGAAGCTGAAATGAAATAACACAGGAAAAGAGCTTAGCACCACACCTGGCACAGAGAAGAGATGAGACAAACAGAGCTATTAGTATATTGCCAGTTTGGTTTTTTGTTTTGTTTTTAATGGAGAAATCAAGAGCAGTCAGCAAGGGCAATGTCAGTTTCAAAAACTGGGGAGGAAGGAGAACAAGTAAATAGAACAAATAGTGGAAAAATTTTACCAGGCAGGAGGAACAGGAGAAACTTGTTTTATTTTTAAGTTACGAAGAGCTGCTTTGGCTTTCTTGTTCTTTAATGATAAGAGTGGAGAATAAGAGGGGCATCTGGGTGGCCCAGTTGGTCAAGCATCTGACTCTTAATCTTGGCTCAGGTCATGATCTCACAGTTCATGAGTTCAAGCCCCACATCGGGCTCTGTACTGATTGATGGTGCAGAGCCTACTTGGGATTCTGTCTCTTCCTCTCTCTGCCCCTCCCCTGCTTGTGCTCTGTCTCTCAAAATAAAATAAACTTAAAAAAATAAAAAAAGAGTGAATAAGAGACTAGAATAAGGTAAGAGGGAAAAAATTCAGGTTGCAGCCAATTTTAGAAGAATTTGGCAAATGGGTTGACATTGCAAACTAAGTGTTATAGGAAAACACAGTATCCAGTAGCCTGTGGAAACCACAAATATTCAGTTACAGAGGCACTTGCTCAGTTTTACATCAATGGAAAATACCAGTTATTGGCCAAATAGCTCTTTACTCAGTACAGAAAGAAAACAATTAAAGAATATCAAAATCTATTACTTTAAAAGAATCAATTACTCTTTTTAAATTTTTTTTTTTTCAACGTTTATTTATTTTTGGGACAGAGAGAGACAGAGCATGAACGGGGGAGGGGCAGAGAGAGAGGGAGACACAGAATCGGAAACAGGCTCCAGGCTCTGAGCCACCAGCCCAGAGCCCGACACGGGGCTCGAACTCCTGGACCGCGAGATCGTGACCCGGCTGAAGTCGGACGCTTAACCGACTGCGCCACCCAGGCGCCCCATCAATTACTCTTTTAAGGGAGTATTCTTATCTAAGAGAATTAAAGAGACACAATTTTTTTTTTCAAAAGCCTGTCAATCAACTGTTCCTTTTTGGGTCTGTTTTACTTTTGGATAAGAAATATCATCCTTAAAAAAAATAAGCCTCCAAATAAAAACTAAAAATAAAAACAAAAAAAAAATCCAAAACCATTCATAATTATTGAATCTGGGTGATGGGTACATGGAGGCTTATTAAAATATTTCATTATATTACTCTATCTTGGGTATGTTTAAATAACCATAATATAAAGATTTTGTTTTTAAAGGCTCCAGATGATAAAGCACTTAGCTGTATGACCTTGGTTACTTCTGAGTTCCAGTGTCCTTATTGTTAAAATAGGGCTACCAACACCTACTTTGCAAGGCTGATGATTAGAAAAAATGAATGTATAGCACACAGAAGAACTGGGATCACAGTATGTGGTTATTAAATAGTGACTGTTACTTGTATATATGTTCTCAAGAGAGTCTGACATTTAGTGGGAATTTGTATTTCTTTACAAGATTAATGTGTTATAAAACATATATAAAATATGTCTAGAAAGTAATATAAATAATTTTAGTTTTCTAAAAGATCAATGCTGTTGTTTTTAGGTTGATTTTCATTATTTCAATAATGCATACCACACATTTCTGAAAAGCTTTATTGAAGACTGGTTTATGGCTTTCCAATCATTTATTTTAAATATCCCTAATGGGATATTTAAATGGGGATATTTGAGCCTTATGAAGGATGGACTTGATTTTTCAATGAAATAAGTTACTCCAGACAATTCCACTGTGTGATAAAACTGTGAAATGCCAGTCTGAACCCAAAACTAGATGGATTGGATGAGACTGATTTTTTACATAGCCCATCAGAAGTAATCTAAAAGAGGATCCTTTCATCACTGTGTATTTCAAAAACTCACTTAGGGCACTTGTTATCCATTTAACAATTTTTAACCCACCCACTTACCGAAGTATTACTGCCATTGTTGGCTGCGCTGAAAGGGTCGGTACTTGAAGTGGCAAAAGGATCAGTAGAGCACTGCTTGAAGAAACAGTCAGATGCAAATGGATCTGAACCTTTGAAAGGATCACCTCCAAATGGATCTAAGAAAACACAGCACATACATGAAAGACTAAAAACTACTACACTAAATTTCCTATTACTTGAAGGTATGATAATTGACTTAATAAAAAGATATTTTTAACTTCTGCAGAATCTAAAATAGGTACTTTGGATTCCAATTATTGATTATAAAAAAAATATAGACAGTTGCACCTAGTTAAATAGCTTGAATTAATATTCTTTTTCCTATTTGTTCATCATTCACCCAAAGCAAATCAACAATGCCAACACTTACTACACAAAAGTTACCTGTATGCTAGGTTTAAGTAATTCCTCTAAGCAGGTGATTCTAATTTTAGGGGAGTGGGAATCACAAATTCCTTTGTGATTTGGTTAAAAAATACAGTCTTTCAACTAATAAACTTATTTGGAACAGGTTTGGGAAGCATAACCAAATGGTACACAAGATTTGCTTTAATTCTAATGTAAAATCCCAGGGAAAGAATATATTATAAAGCCTGATATTTAGTAATTCTTTAAGATGTTTTCCTTCCCCCCATTCATACACTGTAATCTTAGGAAAACAAAATGTTCTAAACCCTGTAGTAGCACAGATCACTATACTCATCTAATCCTTGGTGAACAAGGAAAAATCAGTCTAAGTATTATTAAAAGCATCAAAATATAAACATTAATGTTATTTTTTAAAAAGTAATGCTAACAGTTCATTAAGCAAATTCACAAGCATCTACCACTTTCTTTCTAACAATGCCAGGCACCTACAATATCTTAGTGGGGCCTTATAACCGTTTAAAAATTGAATAAAAAAGAAGCCCACTTACTATACCTATCTAACTTTGATCTCTCATTTCTAAATACAACATAAGTTTATAATCAAGTAGAATCAAATTATAGCTAAGTTGGACCTCAATAATATACTCACCAATTTTCCCAAAAGGATCATCCTTAAAAGGATCACCTGTGATAAAATAAGTAAGTAGGAATCACAATAACAATATTTACTGTGTGAGTGACATCATTACTTAAAAGTAACTTTAAACAAAAGCAAATTTTGTTAAAGCAAAGTCTGTTTCATTAACTCCACCTCAAAGTAGATAAAACACTAAATGCCATTCACCTTTAGGAAACACTCAAAATAATAAAGAGTAAAGGCAGAACATTAACATACCTCATAAAAGAGGCTAATTTTAACTGGAGTCAATTATACTTAACTCTTGATCACAAGTTGAAGTTACAGACAGAAGGGAAAAGACAGGCACAACAGCAATAATTTTACTAACAAAATTCTCTACTCTTCACAAGAGTACTGGATGGGTATTACCATCACTAGTTCAGAAACAAAGACACTGAGCTTCACTGAAGTAAAAAATAATTCTTCTAGAACTAAAGAGTCCAGAAACAAACCCTTACATTTATGGTCATTTGTTATTTGACAAGAGTGCCAAGAAAATTCCACGGAGAAAACAGTCTTTTCAACAAATGATGCTGGGACAACTGGACAGCCACATGCAAAAGAATAAAGTTGGACCCCTATCTCATACCATATACCAAAATTAACTAAAAATAGATCAAAGACTGAATGTAACAGCTAAAACTATAAAACTCTTAGAAGAAAACTTAAGAGTAAATCTTAATGACTTTGGATCTTAGATATGACATCAAAAGCACAAGTGATGAAAGAAAATACAGATAAGTAGGACTTGATCAAAATTAAGACAATGCAAAACACAAGAAAGTATTTGCAAATTATATATTTGATAAGGGACTTGTATTCAGAATATGTGAAGAACACTTAGAAGTCAACCATAAAAAGAGAAACAATAAAAAATGGGCAAATTATTTGAATAAAATTTCTCCAAAGAAGGTAGACAAATGGCCCATAAGGACATAGAAATATGCTCCACAAAAGATACTTGTAAATGACATATCCGATGAAGGGTTGTATCCACAATCTATAAAGAACTTATAAAACTCAACACCCCCCAAAAATAATCCAATTAAAGAGTGGGAAGAACACATGAATAGACATTTTTCCAAAGAAGACATACACCTGGCTAAGAGACACATGGAAGATGCTCAACATCACTCATGTTCAGGGAAATATAAATCAAAACTACAAGGCGTTATCTCTTCACACCTGTCAGAATGGCTACAAGTAAAAACACAAGAAACAGGTGTTGGCGAGGATGTGGAGAAAGGGGAAGCCTCTTGCACTGATGGTGGGAATGCAAACTGATGAAGCCACTCTGGAAAGCAGTAAGGAGGTTCCTCAAAAAAAAAGAACTTTACCCAAAGAATACAAAAATAGTAATTCAAATGGGTACACGTACCCCGATGTTTACAGCAGCAATATCTACAATAGCCAAACTAGGGAAACAGCCCAAATGTCCATCGACTGATGGATGCGTAAAGGTGTGGTATGTATGTATATGTATCATGGATATTATTCAGCCATCAAAAAGAATGAAATCTTGCCATTTGCAACAATGTGGATGGAACAAGGGAGTGCAAAATAAGTCAAAGAAAGACCAATACCATATGATTTCACTCATATGTGGAATTTAAGAAACAAAACAAACTATTATAGGGGAAAACAATGAGAGGCCAACCAAGAAATAGACTCTTAACTATAGAGGACAAACTGATGGTTACCAGAGGGGAGGTAGTCAGGGGGATAGGTTAAATAGGTGATGGGGACTAAGGAGGGTACTTGTGATGAGCACCAGGTGTTGTACATAAGTGATGAATCACTAAATTCTACACCTGAAACTAATATTACACTGTATATTAACTAATTGATTTGAAATAAAAACTTAGGGGGCCTGGGTGGCTCAGTCGGTTGGGCATCCAACTTGATTTTGGCTCAGGCCATGATCTCATGGTTTGTGGGACTGGACCCCATGCTGGGCTCTGCACTTACAGTGGGGAGCCTGCTTGGGATCCTTTCTCCCCCTCTCTGTCCCTCCTTGCCCCTCTCTCTCTAAATAAATAAATAAACTTAAAAAGTAATAATAAACAAAAATAAAACTGTTGTAAACTGACCTATCAGTTTCACAAACTGATTTGGAAATAAATTGCAAAAAGAGCTTTGACACAGTGGTATATAACACAGTTTACATTAATATAAGGTATTTTAAATTATTAAACTTATATTTATTTCTTCAATAACACATTAGGCACCTTAAGAGCAGGGATCAGGCTTCTAATTGCTATAGATTCCACTGTTTTAAAAGCACGGTGTGGGCACTTTAGTAGTAAAAATTGCTGGTTGACTTAAGAGTACCTAATCTCTTCTCCTGGTCCATAATATCTCTTTCTTTTGATTCTTATTCTGAAGAAGAAAAATGCTCTTAATCAGAGGCTCGTAAGACATAATCAGTGGCTTAGTCCCACGAGTTAGTTGCCTGAAGAGGACAAATACAGCAAGTACAAACATATCACATCTCTACTCCCCTCTATTTTTGTTGTAATAAGTAGGCTCTCAAAACTAATTCTTATATAATTTATATATGAAATTCTTATACAGTTTATATATTAAAAAGCCTTTTTTTCTGGTAAACCCATAATGTAAAAATAAGAGTACTTACTGCCAATAAAAGGATCAGACTGGAAAAAATCCAAGTTTGTATCTGCAACTGGATCAGGCAGTGAACTTGATTCTACATTAAATGGATCTCCCTAAAAATAATTTTAAATTAAAAAATATTGTTTTAGGAACCAGTTTTAAGATGTAACATTTTAAAATATAATAACATGCTATGAAAAATCAATGAAAGGTAATATAACAAATATTTCTATAGTCATAAAGTTTACTTAACACATTTTTCTTTCCTTAGCCTAAAACAGTATATAACCCATCCAGAAAAACCAGTAAAAGAACACTTACATATAAAATTATTTTTTACCTCTTTTGAATGTCTGTCACTATTAAATTCAGAACAAACTTTCTCACTAACAGCTGTAGTCACCGCTTCGTTGTCATCAGTCACACCAGAAGGCAGTATTTCAGGACTACTTCGTGCCTACAAAATATTAATGTTACATGGACTAACAATGTATTTTCTACTTGTCATAGGAAACTAACAAAGGATAACCAAAACATACTAAAAAATACAAAAGACAAGCAGAACATATTCATTAAATGAGTTCTTCTCTTAAAAGCTTTCTTAGGAAAATGGTATCATCAAGTATCGAAGTCAATCAGGCCAGAAAACTTCAGGTCATCCTTAACTACTTCCCTTCGGTCATCCCCCAGCTAGCTTCCAAGTCTTGCTGAGTCAACCCCCTACCTTCTTCTCAAATCCATTCCTTTCCATCCTCACTGTCACTATCATCCATTTATAGTATCATCATTCTGGTCTCCAGCTCACTGTAAAAACCTTCCAAATGACTTCCTGCTTCCAATATGTGCCTTTCCAATCAATCCTTCTTATAGTAGCCAAAATAATAGATCTAAAATGTGAGTCTGATCATGACCCTTCTGGTTAAACTTTCTTCAGTGGTTTCCCATTGCTTTCTGGATTTTGACCAGTAGGTAAAAGGGCTTAAGAAGTGGCAGAAATCTCCATTTCATATCACCCTATGTTTTTGAATGATAACCGAGTAATCTGCCTTTTGTACTTAAAAGAATATTATATAATGAATCCAAGATTGCAATGCCTAAATAAAAATCAGTTTGTTAATTTTATATCTTTTATATTTCTCAAGCTTGTATTCTTCTCATCATCATTCCTCCAATTACTGCTTAAGTTTAGGCTAAAACAGTATCACACAGACCATTCCGATAGTTTCTTAACAAATCTATGTGTCCAGTCCCACTCCTGAATCCATTTTCTACATTTTCTAAAAGGTAAATACAATCATGTCACTTCTTGCTTATAATTCTTCAGTGGCTACTCAGTGCAATAAAATAAATCACCCAATGCTTCAAGATGAATCCAAATTTCTTACTCTCTAGCCCTTTGTAACCTAGAAGTGGTCATTTTTATCCAGGTACACATCATAATCACTTGTGGAATTTTTTTGTAAAAATATATGTACCTGGCACCATTCCAGAAACTCTAGTTCAGCAAGTTTGGAATGGGGTGCAGACATCTCTACTTTAAGAAAGAGGTAATGCAGGTAGCCACTATAAGAAAGCCTCATCTCCTATCAATACTCTCCCCACCATCACAAGATGGCCTTCAAGAACTTCTTGTGACCCTATGAGGCATGTTTTCTCCCATCTCATATCTATGCAAATGCTGTTTTCTCTGCCATGAACATAGCACCTTCTTCCTTACTTAACCCTTCTTACTCTGAAGCTCACCTGTATACCTTTCTCTACAAAATCCTGAGCCCCCTCCAAGCTGTCCTTCCTAAATATCCTGTGCTTCCTTTATCACAGCCCTTTAACACAGTGTAACACTACTAGACTGTATGCTACTTAAAGGCAGGGCTAAAGTCTTTTGTGTCTGCAGCTCTCACACATAATACAGCAGCACTGCTGCACATAGCTGGTGCTCTCTAAACAGCTGGTAAATAAATGTCCTCAACATTATGAAATAAAGAATTACTTTCAGCATCGGGTGAGAGTACTTAAAAAATGTTTTATAAAGTTGCTATCTATAGAGCTGTTTTGAAAACACACTTTATAATTAATTGATTGAAATTATATTTTACACTAATTAAAACTGTTAGAACTGTTGAATCAATACCTACTGTCTGCCTCTTAGAGGGGAAAAAAAACAAAACAAAATTCAACCGTCCTTAGATGAGGCAAGGCCACATATTTATATTAAGTATGATGTCAACAAAAACTTTTCTTCTTCTGAAGTTGATTATGGAGGTTATGTAACTATTAGACTCACTGGAGATTCCTGGTGTATGGGCTCAGACTCCAGGTTGCCTTGGCCTTCAGCATGCTCATTAAGGTTAGCTGTTTCACTGCTGCTGGTGCTGAGGCTGCAATAATCTGTAGCACCATTTACAAGAATGCTGTGTGGGCTACTGCACCAATTTAACTGATTATTATGGTTTTCCAGCTCTTTCATCTCCATCAGTTTCATTTGCATCTGTCAACACAAAGTAGAAATACAAAACAGAATTTATTACTAGAAAGACTCACAACAGGGAAATAGCTATACCCTTAGACTGAGTCAAAGATAAATTTGCTTCCATTAAGGAGAATCCTCTGGGGATGCAGTATGACTTAGAGAGATTTCAGTAATCCATCCCAGAGAGTTCTCCTGAAATTCCAGTATATATGGATTTGCTTTTGTGCATCTTTTGAAAGTTTCAAGAATTTTGATTCAAATACCTGCATTTTGGTGTCCTTTAGGTATAATTGGGGAAAATGTCAGGGTATTGGGGAAAAGATAGCAAAGTAAGAGAGCAAGAGAAGATTTTGTGATGAAGCTTGGGAGAAATAAAGGAAGTTGAGGGAGAGCACACAAAGGTTTGGAGCCATCTACACTCCTATTGGGAAGGAAAGGAGTGAAGACGAAGGTAAAATGAACTACTGTCCTATGCTCTGGCATTATTTATTAATGGGCTAGAGTCCTAGGAATGGTCTCTAAATCTAAGCTATTCTAAACATGTTAAATAAAGGACAAAGTATTTTGGATTTCAGTATCCAAGTGACTTTATATTTCTGGGACAATAGGGGGACACAGAGGCAGAATTCAATAAGCTGTAATATTCAGTATTGAAAGAAAAAGATTGGGACCAGAAGCAGGAAAAAAATGCTTATTGATACCAACAACTATAATAAAGAAAAATAAATTAACAAACATCTCAAAGAAACTGAAGAGAGGTCAGAATCAAAATATGTTTCTAGTTGCGGTGCCTGGATGGTTCAGACAGTTGTGTGTCCAACTTTGGCTTAGGTCATGCTCTCATGGTTTGTGAGTTCAAGCCCCGCATCGGGCTCTGTGCTGACAGCTTGGAGTCTGGAGCCTGCTTCAGATTCTGTGTCTCCCTCTCTCTCTCTGCGCCTCCCCACTCATGCTCTGTATCTCTCTCCTTCAGATATAAATAAACATTAAAAAAATATGTTTCCAGTGAAAAGAAGTAATGAATGGAATTTTACTGAATAGTGCCCATTTTTCATAAAATATATTTTTTACGCTACATTGGAATTCCCTTTATTTATTAGCATGTTGTGTGGTTGTTTTGTTTTGTTTTAGGAATCATAAAAATTACCTATTAGCATTTCATAAATCAAGTCTCAATTCCCCTAACCTTATTTTCTGCATAAGGTTTTTAAGTTGCTCATCTTGGAATCTGTAATTTACCAAAGGTCTTTTCAGGGTCATCAGCTGAAAAAGGAACACTATTTTGGACTGGGAGACAGATGTCAATCAAGCTCTATCACCTTCAACTCTCTTAGTCAAAGTTTAGTCTCCAAGCTTCCATTTCTCAACCCATAAAGTAAGAACTATCTCCACAGATGATTAAGTGAAGCAGAAATTTTTGAAAAAACTCTGTAAAATGTAAAGGTCTGTGTAAACAGTGGACATTGAGTATAAAGTGCCTAGCACACTGCATTTCTCACTATTATACCAATTAAATTTTCCTATTTCTTTTCCACTAATTCATTCCATATTTAAAAAGTTAAAGACCTGGGGCGCCTGGGTGGTGCAGTCGGTTAAGCGTCCGACTTCAGCCAGGTCACGATCTCGCGGTCCGGGAGTTCGAGCCCCGCGTCGGGCTCTGGGCTGATGGCTCAGAGCCTGGAGCCTGTTTCCGGTTCTGTGTCTCCCTCTCTCTCTGCCCCTCCCCCGTTCATGCTCTGTCTCTCTCTGTCCCAAAAATAAATAAACGTTGAAAAAAAATAAAATAAAATAAAAATAAAAAGTTAAAGACCTTGATCTCTTTGTGGGCAGGGACCACAACTTTTGCCATCAACTTTGTATGTCCAACATCTAGCACAATGATGTACACCGTAAGTGCTTTTATGTTCACTGAATGGACACAAGTATTGTGTTTATAAATTTAAACACTGGGTTATCAGTAAGCATATGTATCTACCAAACTGTACTGTATTGAGAATTTAAACTAACAATCCAAAATACTACACGTTTGTAACACATAGCATATGCCTTGTATATTCCTAGTGCTATTGAGTTGTGGCTTATAAATATTTTTTTACTTTAATCCATAGAACGAAATAGATTTTACACCCTAACCCAGTAAATATATATGTATTTATTTGAATACGCATGTACATAAACACATATATATAGATACACTGACCCATATAAATAATTTACACACATGCACACACACATACATACACATACAATCGTGAAAAAATTTCATGATAGTACTTATCCTTATGCCATGTAATGCACCCTGATGTTTCCTATTCTGTCGTATTTCATTTTTATTTGTATTCATTTTTTCAAATACAAAGTATGTCTTTATTTTTTCTAAACAAAAACAACTGGTATAAGTATATATATGAATGCACAGGCACACAAAGACAGGTGCATCCATGTGCAGACAGAATTCTAAAAAGATACCATACTGCAAACATTGTTTTTCTCCAGGAGGTAGAATTATCAGACTTCTCACTTTCTATTTTAACAAATGTACATAGTGTAGTGCTCCATTATTAACAACAGTTAATTTGATCTTTTATACATTAAATACTTGCAATGTATATGAGGAGAACAAATGTGCATGTATAAAACAATTTTATGCTATTTGGGTAAAACAATTTTATGTTTATGGGTAAGGCAGTGTTTCTCACTGAGTTGGGCACAATCACTGACTATACAGGCCAGGGAGATGTTTTCCGTGGGGACCAGAGGCACAGCTCTCCCCTTGTCCATCTGCTTCAGAGCTGCCCAATATCTCCTCTATATTTTCCCATTTCTGACTTTTTTCTTGTTCCTGACTGAACCTCCTAAAGCTCACAAAATTATTTTAACACATCAGGCTGCAAGCATTTGAGGAGCGATAAGATGACATTTATTCGCTTCCAGTTATCAGTGGATGTCAAGTTGGGTCAGCTTCATGGAGTCTCCTGAAATAATGAACACCTCAGTGATTAGCAGCACCAAAGACTCAAAAGCTTTCAACGCTTCAGAACACTCTTGCTTTATTTCATTTTTTAAAAGAATTTTATCATGACCATTAAATAAATTTCAATACCCACTACACCTTTACAGTCTAAAATTTAAAACCTTGGGGTACTTAATTAGCTCAGTTGGAAAAGCATGTGACTCTTGATCTCAGGGTTGTGAGTTCGAGCCCCATGTTGGGTGTAGAAGTGACTTAAATAAAAAACTTAAAAATAAATGAATGAATGAATAAATAAATAAATTTTCAAACCTTAAATACCCATCATATAGATGAAGCAGTATGTGGAAATACTTGCCAATCAAAGAGTTCTATGTAGGACATTTATTCCTTATAATTACTTCTGAGACAATAAAATCTTGAACAAAACTAGGCTTTCCCATGTCTCGCTCTCTCACGCAACTCTCTTCTTCCTTAGTCTCTGCATAAACTTAGAGGATATAGAGAAAAAAAATCACACAACTAACACAAGCTCTATCAGAATGCCAGAAACACATGGATTAAAATAGTATATATCATGTAAGTAATATACATAGACTTAAAGCCAGAGGTTCTTTGCTGTTTCTTACCATAAATACAAGGTAAGAAGATGACAATTCAGCAAATCAGAACATTTTTCTTCAATTATTCCTTTTACCAGAAAAGCTGTCTGGCTTTAGAGGGCAATTAAAACCTCAGGAAAATTTACAACTGGATTTTCATTTTTATAGACCCATGGGAAAATACTGCCCTTCGTGGGAAAGACACAAGTCACTCAGTCAAATGTAAGAAATTGCTATGTTTGTTCTTTCCTTTTTTATTTATTTTTTAATTATTTTTATTTTTTAAGTAAACTCTACACCCAACATGGGGCTTGAACTTATGACCCCAAGATCAAGAGTCCCATGCTCTACTGACTGCGCCAGACAGGTGCCCCGGTATGTTTGTTTTTAAGGTTTGGAGATCAGATGCAAGGATATAATTCCTTCCATAGATCTCAAATATCTTCTGGCACACTTGACAGAATATTTTGCTGAGATTATTTTCCTTGCTCATAAATACTGTTTTTATTTTCTCGGTAATAATTTATAATATCGAGAGTCCTTTCTACTTTTCTCATTTATGTTCCTTCCTTTGAAAAAAGTCTCCTTTCAAAAACCTCAAAGAAAATGAAAAGACAAGCAAGATATGGGGAGAAATTATTTGCCAATCAAATATCTGATAAAGAACCTATATCCAAAATATATTTTTTTTAAATGCTTGTAATTTCATAATAATTAGACAATCCAATTTTTTTAAAATGGTCAAAAGACTTACACAGACATTTCATCCAAGAGGATTTACGAATGGCTAATAAGCACATGAAAAGATGCTTAACATCACTAGTCATTAGAAAAATGCAAATTAGAAACTATGGGACACCACTTCACACACACTAGAACAATTATAATCAGTTAGGTAGGCAATAAAGTGTTGTTAACATTGTGGAGAAACTGGAACCCTCATATATTGCTAGTGGGAATGTGAAATGGTACAGTGACTTTGGAAAACAGTTTGGCAATTTAAAGTTAAAAAAAATTTTTTTTAATGTTTATTTGTTTTTGAGAGACAGAGTGCAAGTGGGGAGGGACAGAGAGAGGAGTCACAGAATCTGAAGCAGGCTCCAGGCTCTGAGCCATCAGCACAGAGCCCAATGTGGGGCTCGAACTTATGATCTGCGAGATCATGCCCTGAGCCAAAGTCAGACACTTAACCAACTGAGCCACCCAGGTGCTCCTAAAGTTAAAAAAAAAAAAAAAAGAAAAAAAATTAAAAAAAAAATTTAAACAGAACTTCACAATATAACCAACTATTCCATATCCAAAAGAAAGGAAAACACATGTCCATATGAAGAATTGTATGCAAATGTTCATAGCAGCATTATTCATAATAGCCAACAAGCAGAAAGAATCCAAATGCCCATTAATCAGTGAATAGATAAACAAAATACTTTATAAATACACAATGAAATAAATGTTGATACATGCTACAACACAGATGAGCCTCAAAAACATTATGAGTGTGAAGGAAACCACATGAAAAAGGCTGCACAGTGTTTGATTTCATCTACATGAAGTGCTCAAAAAGGCAAATCTATAGAAATAGAAAGCAGATTAGTAATTACTTAGGGGTAGAAGTGGGGACTCACACAGATGGGCACAAGGGATCTTTTAGGAGTGATAGAGATGTTCTAAAACTGGACTGTGATGTTTGAACAATTCTAAATTTACTGAAAATCACTGAATTGTATGTACCCTTAAAAGCTGTGAATTTTATGGTATGTAAATTATACCTCAAAAAACCAATTTTAAAAAAAACTCAAAGAAGAAAATTATTTTAAAGAATATTCATTCAGTTGGTAGCAGTCTCACTAGGATAGCATTCTTTTGGGTTACTTGTATATTGAGTACCTATACTGAGATAAGAACTACGCTAAATGATGAGAGAAAAAAATGTGTAAGTTTCTAGACCAAAAAGCTCAGTCTACTTGGGGAGACAGACACAGAAACAAATATTTAGGGGAAAATGTTACGAATGCCGTAACAGAAGTAGAGTCCAATAAAGGCAGGGTTCAGAAAATGCTATAAAGAAATAAGAAGTAAGCTATGTCTTGCAAGATGAGTGAGTAGGTATTCACCTACAAGAGAGGGGAAGGAAATATATTAAGGGTAGGGCTTCATTATACATAATAATTAACTGAGAACACTGGACTACATGTTAGAAGATCTGGATTCTAGGCTGTGGCTCCTTTTCAAAGGCTATGTAACCATAGGTGAGTTGCTTAATGTTCCTTGGCTTTAGTTGGTTCAAATTCAAAATGAAAGGAATGAGCTACATGATCTCTCTGCTCCTAACTAACCATCTTACTACCATTCTACAAAATATTATTTTCCACATAGGGAAGCCCAGAAAAAAACAAAGCAAAAGGTCTATACTCTGGACTCACACAACATGGCACGTTTATCTATACAAAGAACAATTTTCTAATAAAAAAAAATAAAGGTCTCCAAATGAGCAAAACTGGTTTTAAGATCAGAATCCCAATTTTGTAAATTTTGTTATTTACAAAAATAAGCAACAGTTAGCAAGCATTTATGTACCAAACACTACGCTAAAATGTCTCACAGTTATTTAAACCTTTACATTGCATTTAATCCTTACAACAGACCTAAAAGGTAGAAGTACTGTTAATTTTCTAATTGTAAAGATAAGGAATCTGATACTAAGGTAATTCACACAGTTAAGTGGCAGAGACAGCACTTAAACCTAAACCATGTAACCACAAAACCCGTACTCTTAACCAGGACTCCAATGATAATAATCAGATACACGATGTATAACAGTCTTAATTTATGACAGGCAACAAGAAACCTATTTGTACAAAATGAATGAAAAATGAATAATAAACTAGGCAGAGGGTAAAGGAACACAAGTATTATTCACTAAGAGGATATGGTGAGGCCCCGTTTGAGCATGTTTCTCGCTGTCACAAAGACTTACTGAACTGATTTCCTGTTGTGAATCTTGGAGGTGCTGCTGAAGAGGTCCGAGCTGAGCCTTCCCTGACTCCACACTCTCCTCCAATTCTGCCGTTTCTTGCTGTAAGCGACTCAGCTCCTCCCTAGCTTTGGCCAGCTCTTCCTCGTAAGTGGAGATCTGTGATTCTTGACTAGTCAATTCAGCTTTCAGGGATGAGATCTATCACATGGAAGTGAATGAGAAGAAAGAGAGATAAAAAAGAGATGTCATTAAAATGTTCCATAATGCAAATATGTTTATTTGTTTAGTTTACTATTGTGGTGTTTTTTGAAGTTTATATTTTTGATAGAAAAGGGCAATTAGGGGATGAATAGAGGGAACTTGAAGGTATAGGTACCATACTTCCAGCTAAAATTTAGAAAAGTAGTACATTAAGGGCCTTCTTTCCCCTAAAGAGGGCCTGTAATTTCCGGATGAACAGTGCTCCAACTCCTTCATGTGCCCCAACTGTTGATTAGATTGCCACCTAACAACAACAGCAACAACAATAATAAGCAAAGCATGTTCCCATCTTACACCAGGAAAAGCAACCAAGGTATGGATACAGACAGCAGCAAATGGCCACTTTACCAGCTGGGCCTCCTCAGCGCATTTCTTTCTAACTTCCTTCAGTTGCTCCTCCAGTTGGGATTTCTGCTCATCCAGTCCATCAAGGAGTTCCTGTACTTGCTGTTTCTGGGCCTGTAATTTTTGCAGATTAGTATTCTCCCTTTGAACTTCATCTTGAAGATCCTGAAATACAAGAAAATTAACATATTTATTATCTTTGGAGAGAGGGGAAGGTTAACAATTTTTAAAAGATTATCTTAAGGGAAAATAAAGTCTCATCTTATTCAGCATATTATGTTGGTGGATTGGAGGAATCCTAGCTTTAAATGCGGTTTTTACTTGAGGATTTCTTCCCTAGACTCCAGGTTTTAAAATCCAATTTGCTTACTCAAATCTGTCCTTCGAAGTCCGATGAACTTCTTGAACATGTCAAAAACAGAACCCCTGGCATTTCCACCCCCCAAATCTGCTTTATCTTCAATCTTCCCCCTCAGTTTCTCTGGCCAAAAAGAGCAGCATCTTCTTTGACTCTTCTCTTTCTCTCACATCTCATCTCCATCTGTCAGCAAATCTTACTGCTTCTTCCTTCAGAATACATTCAAACTGACCATTTTTTTCCCTCTACCTTGGTCCAGGTCACTATTATCTCCTCCTGGATTGCTGCCTTCTAACTGGTTTCCCTGCTTCCACCCAGGCTACCTACAGTTTATTTTCAGCACATCAGCCACTGTTAAAAACCTGTGTCAGATGAGTCACTCCTCTACTCAAAACTCTGCATTGACTCCCCATCTCCCTTTCTATAAAAAGTCCTCACGGTGCCCTATATCTCTCAACTTCGTTTCCTACTGCACTCTCCCTTGCTCAGCCACTCTAGGCCTCACTGCTGCTCCTCCAACAGGTTCCTCTCAAGATCTTCCACTGATTACCCCTTCTTCCTAGAAAGTTCTCCCCCCAGGTATCCATATGGCTCAATCCCTCATCTCTTTCAAGTCTTTGCTCAACCATAACTTTCTCAGTGAGGCCTTCCTCATCAAGCATCGCCAGTACCATTACAACCACCTCCCTTCCCTAAGTCTCCTTCATATATAGCAATAATTTTATTCATTTTCTAGAACAGCTTTACTAAGATAAATATACTGAACAACTCACCCATTTAAAGTGTACAATTCAATGGTTTTTAGTACCTTTACAGAGCTGTGCAACCATCACAATTTCTTTTAGAACATTTTCATTGCCCCAAAAAGAAACCCCATACCCACTAGCAAGTCACTCTCTATTTCCTTCCCAATATCCCCAGCCCTAGGCAACCACCAATCTACTTTCCATCTCTAAAAGCTTTGTCTATTCTGGATATGGAGAACCATTCATGCACCCCTAAAAATAATGATATCTTTTTACTAACATACCGTTCAAAGACCCCAACAATCATTCATCAGAGTAAGAATCTAAGAACAACAAAAGAAAAACTTAGAAGGTTCTGAATTACACACGACTTATACAAAACAAGGACGTCTACAATAGCCCTTATAATGTGCTAGGTATTGGTCCAGGCTCCTTACATACATGAATTCATTTATAATCCATATGACTGATCTATGAAGTAGGTACTATTGTTAATCACATTTTACAAATGAGAAAACTGAGGCACAGATGGGCAAGTACTTGTCCAAAGTTACAGTTAACAGGTGATGGATTCAAACTAGGTTCTGATTCTAGAGTCTGAGCTCTTAATCACTAAGCTATACACAGTGTCCACAGATCAAACTTTCACAAGTACACCACTATTTCTTAAATACATGTAGATGCTTCGGTGATTAAATAAAACATTGAACAATGCTTTTTTTTTTTTTTAATTTTTTTTTTCAACGTTTATTTATTTTTGGGACAGAGAGAGACAGAGCATGAACAGGGGAGGGGCAGAGAGAGAGGGAGACACAGAATCGGAAACAGGCTCCAGGCTCTGAGCCATCAGCCCAGAGCCCGACGCGGGGCTCGAACTCACGGACCGCGAGATCGTGACCTGGCTGAAGTCGGACGCTTTAACCGACTGCGCCACCCAGGCGCCCCTGAACAATGCTTTTAATAACTGATTTTTACTTATATTTTCTCAACCAACTGATTAATCTAAAAGTGCAACTACTATCATGATGCTTTCTTTAAAAAGTTCCTTTAAAAGGGCCAACACAATAGATGATCATGAAACTCTTCTTGTGCGTAAATTCCATGAGTCTATGTGATCATAGATTCGTAATGGTAAGCTCCACTAGTATTTTATCATTAATTTCCCAGAATGCCTAATATTTTTTCATGCCTAAATTTTTAACCTTGCCTATACTATTAACTGAACCATACTCAAAATGAAGATATTGTTTTAGCTATGCACCTGGCATTGGCCCTCAATAAATACATGCTAGTTTTCATTGTCCTTTCCTTGACTCATGCTTTATTTTTCTGCCTTTGTTTCTTCCTATTACAAATGTCCAACTTTCTTAAGAAAACAATTCATTGTAAAGAAGAGTTCTTTAGTTACTCTGCTATAAAATACATAATGGCTCCCTCTTATCTGTGGGATAAAGTAAAACTGCCTGCAAGGTACATTAGAACCTTTAATTCTGGGCCCCACGTTATCCTTTCTCTTCTACTACCCTCTTTTCCTTATATTCACCAGTGCCCCAGCCTCAATACACCATCTTCTTTCTCCAAGACACAATATACTTCAATGTCCCTGTGCCTTTTGCCTAAGCCATTTCTTCTTCCTTGAGTGCCCTTCCATACCATGATTATCTGGAAACACTATTCATTCTTCAAAGCCAGGTCAAATTTAATCTCCTCGGACTCACCTTGAGCTTCCTTTACTTATGTTCTTACAGCAGTTTGTACCTAACCTCTATTACCACACTTACTACACTGTATTATAGTTACCTCTAGATAATAAGCTGCTGAAGGACAAAACCAATGTCTCACCTTTCTTTGAGGTTCCGCAATCTAGTATAATGCTAGCACATTCCAGATGATTAATTAAACAATGATTTGTAAATATCACAAAGTTTCTAGTACCTGGGAGAAACTATTGGAAAATGTGCCTGAGGTTGATAGAAAGAAAGGATTTTATGTTCTTTTAACATGCTGTGAAAAGCTTCACCCTGTATTTAAACTATAAGTAAATATTAATAGTAGCCTCAAACTGACCTAATAAATGGTTTTTGTTAAAATACCACCTAATTTCTGTACTGGTTCAATATTTTTATAGTCTATAGACCAAGACTGATCTGACATTTAAAATCTCCATTACTGTATATGGAAATAATCTTTACTGCTTTAGCATTTTACTGTAGCATATACCTTTCTTGCATTTTTAAGCGTTTATATTTGTGCTTTTTTACATAATATTATGTACTATTATTTTTTTTAAGAGAGAGAGAGTACGCAAGTTCGGGAGAGGGGCAGAGGGAGAGAATGGGAGAATCTCGAACAGGTTCCATGATCATCCTGGAGCCAAAATGGGGCTCAGTCCCACAAACTGTCAGATCATGACCTGAGTCAAAAGTAAGAGTGGGATGCTCAACCACCTGAGCCACCCAGGTGCCCCTATATGCTTACTCTTCAGGAAGGCAGCTTCACTTTAACACAGTAACTTGAAAAACTACAGTGGATTGAAAATTTCTTATAAGTCAATTATAAAATATTTTTTAAATGCCACCTGCAGCTCTAAAGTAATTTTACTGGTTTGAGAATATAATCCATCATAAATACCTTACTTTGGTTATAAAGTTATTATTATATAGTTTATATATAATGATATGCTGGCCTAAAAAGCATTTTTTAAGAATCCTGTGGAAAAATCTTTTTTCTTTTTCCCCTTAATTAAAAATGTTCAGGGGTGGGAAAAGGAAAAAATATCTGTTACCTATTCCCATCCTCAAACACTCTAACTTCCCAACCTCTCTCAACCTCCTGCCTCCCCCCTCACCCCCTACCCACACCAAATCTTGGACTTCATCTCTAATAATACCTAGATGTTATAAATAGATATAATTTTGATGTCTCTACTTTTATTATGAATCTAATTAAAAACAAAATTTACCTTAAAAGGGTCATGTAATGTAAGAAAATGTCTAGGACCTAATGTTAATTTTTAAAAGCTAAATACAAAGGCATGTACAATATAATCACAAATAAATATAAAACCATTTATGTATATTCATTTAAAATACAGCAAAATGTTAACAATGGCTCTCTCTTGCTGAAATTGTAGAGTTTTTTTCTTTTTATATTTTTCTATATTTTATAAATTATGGACCAATTATTACTTTCATAATCCAAAAATGTCAAGTTTGCAGTTTAAGTATCATATACCTCTGGTGGTTTCACACCAGTATAAAAATATTCAGATGTAGGGGCGCCTGGGTGGCTCAGTCGGTTGAGTGAACGACTTCGGCTCAGGTCACAATCTCGCGGTCCGTGAGTTTGAGCCCCGCGTCGGGCTCTGTGCTGACAGCTCAGAGCCTGGAGCCTGTTTCAGATTCTGTGTCTCCCTCTCTCTGACCCTCCCCTGTTCATGCTCTGTTTCTCTCTGTCTCAAAAATAAATAAACGTTAAAAAAAAATATTCAGATGTGACTGAATTTTTATGTAAAAGCTACCAATAGTAGGATTAATACTGGTTTCCTTTAATAAACTGAACTATTTTTCAAAACTAGTATTTTTAGTGAGCCACTTTGAATACACCCTTAGAAGACAAATTTATGCAAGAGGAAAGGGAATAAACAAGCCAATATAATATTTATTCATTCTTGACCTTTCTCTTCCACGGAGCAAAGTCACTTAAATTTCCCAGCCTCACTTCTTAGCTGCAGTAAAAAGCCACTTAGTAACATAAAAGTATAGACCTCCAAGGGAAAGGTTACTGAGAAAATACCTCACATTAGTATCTAAGCTGGATAGATGTCCACATCAAAACTAATTATAATTAATGTTTCTCCATGTCTATTTCTAAGTATGATAAAAGATCTCTTAAAAAATTCCAACACTAGCTCATACACAAAAGCATCTACTTTTTCAGTAAGCAGATTTAAAATGATTAATTTGCACAAAAGCAAAATGAACAGATGCAAACATACACACTACAAGAATAAGAATCAAATTTCACTGCAAAATTACTTGTAAGGCTACCACCACTGCAATACAATTTCCACATCAACATCAGTATCCAGATAACCTGGGCTATCTTATTTTGGTATAGATTTGCTTACCCTGAGACTAAGTGAAGGTAACAGATACACATCTCCCAAGGATCCTTACCCACCCCTCACCCCTCCAAACCCCCACCTCACCCTCGACCAGGGCAGTGGCAGGCTCTCCTAACAGACAGTATCTTCCACTAAACTATGATAACTGACTCTTAACTTTAGGGTAGCCCTTTGGGAAAATCCTCGTCTGTGCACAACCTCAGCACTATCAAATGCCATCCCATGAAGTAAGCGACTAAAGACATTTGCAGAAGCCTTCCTAGTTATGCTCTACTTTCCGTGATCATGCTCTACTTGCCTATCTGTTCCATCAACAGAAGAAAGGAGAATAGCAGCAATTAGAGAATGGCAAGAATGGAGTGAACAAAACTACAGTAACACAGTGCCAAGGTTTGTTTTAGAAAAATACCAAAGCAGTCACATCAAAGGTTCCTCATCAGGGAAGGTATCTTGGCTTTATTTAAAAAGAACTTTCGGGGCGCCTGGGTGGCGCAGTCGGTTGGGCGTCCGACTTCAGCCAGGTCACGATCTCACGGTCCGTGAGTTCGAGCCCCGCGTCGGGCTCTGGGCTGATGGCTCAGAGCCTGGAGCCTGTTTCCAATTCTGTGTCTCCCTCTCTCTCTGCCCTTCCCCCATTCATGCTGTGTCTCTCTCTGTCCCAAAAAATAAATAAACGTTGAAAAAAAAAAATTAAAAAAAAAAAAAAATAAAATAAAAAAAAAAAATAAAAAGAACTTTCAAGGAAAATGTCCTGTTTTCTAGAAATCACACAAGGTACTGAAAATGATAAACTCATTCCCATCCTTCTATATCCCATGAAGTGCTACAAAGGTAGTGAAAAGAGAATTTAAACAAATAAATAAAAACTCTTTGCTATATTAAAAGACTAAAACAATTCATTTTAGCAACTCAAGTCAGTTGCACAACTGAAGAAGTAACTTCAGTATTAACCTAAGAAGTATTGGGGCACCTGGGTGGCTCAGTCGGTTAAGTGTCTATCTTCAGCTCAGGTCATGATCTCAGGGTTTGTGAGTTAGAGTCCCACATCAGGCTCCCTGCTGGCAGTGTGGAGCCTGTTTGGGATTCTTGCTCTCTCCTCTCTCTCTCCCCCTCCCTGCTGGTGCTTTCTCTCTCAAAATAAATAAAGAAAAACCTTAAAAACAAACAAACAAACAAACAAACAAACCTACAAAGTGTTAACAACATGAATACTTTTGCATCTGTTTCATATAAAATAGAGCAAAATATAAACAAAGATAGCACTAACTTATGAATAAAACACTTACTTAAAAACCCCAAAGCATATATACTGACATGTATTTATACTAGAATACCTGAAGAAGAATTATTAAAGAGAACAGGGGGAATTTTACATATTTTGGAAATCTTATAAAAATGCTATTGAATTGCTTTTAAAAATTCTATAGACTAATCCAAAACTAGAAATAATCAGGTACATTCATTATGTTGGCTTAATTTTCTTTTTTTTTTTTTAAAAAATTTTTTTTTTTTTTTCAACATTTATTTATTTTTGGGACAGAGAGAGACAGAGCATGAACGGGGGAGGGGCAGAGAGAGAGGGAGACACAGAATCGGAAACAGGCTCCAGGCTCCGAGCCATCAGCCCAGAGCCCGACGCGGGGCTCGAACTCACGGACCGCGAGATCGTGACCTGGCTGAAGTCGGACGCTCAACCGACTGCGCCACCCAGGCGCCCCTGTGTTGGCTTAATTTTCAAAATGGAAGTTATAGGAGTATTCTTTTTTAAGTTTATTTATTTATTTTGAGAGAGAGAGGGAAAGAGACAGGGAGACAGAGGATCCCAAGCAGGCCCCATGCTGTCCTTACAGAGCCTTACACAGGGCTCGATCCCACAAATTGTGAGATCATGACCTGAGCCAAAATCAAGAGTTGGATTCTGGGGCGCCTGGGTGGCGCAGTCAGTTAAGCGTCCGACTTCAGCCAGGTCACGATCTCGCGGTCCGTGAGTTCGAGCCCCGCGTCGGGCTCTGGGCTGATGGCTCGGAGCCTGGAGCCTGTTTCCGATTCTGTGTCTCCCTCTCTCTCTGCCCCTCCCCCGCTCATGCTCTGTCTCTCTCTGTCCCCTAAAAAATAAACGTTGAAAAAAAAAAAAAAAGAGTTGGATTCTTAACCAACTGAGCCACCCAGGCACCCCAGGAATATTCTATTTTATTTTATTTTATTTTATTTTATTTTATTTTTTATTTTGAGAGAGAGACAAAGAGAGAGAGAGAGTGTGGACACACACACACCCACACACACACACCCCACACACATATAAGCGGGGAGGCACAGAGAGAGAGAATCCCAACCAGGCTCCGCACTGTCAGTGCAGAGCCAATATGTGACTTGAACTCACAGGCTGTGAGATCATGACCTGAGCCGAAATCAAGAGTAGGACACTTAACCGACTGAGCCACCGAGAGAGAGAGAGAGAGAGAGAGAGCGCACGTAAGCAGGGGAGGGACAGAAAGCAAGGGAGAGAGAGAAAATCCCAAACAGGCTCTGTGCTTATAGCTAGCACTGTGGGGCTCAAACTCATGAACCGTGCATGAGATCATGACCTGAGCCAAAATCAAGAGTTGGACGCTTAACCAACTGAGCCATTCAGGTGCCCCAGGAGTATTCTTAATATAAAAAAAAGTTATCAACCGTAGAGCAAGACGTTTAGGTCAAAGAACAGAAAGGCAGTCTATTAAAGTAGGTGGGTGTTAGAAACCTCATCAACAGCCTGCCTTTATTTCCCAATCATATGCTTCCCAGCATGTTCTAAGAGCATTATCGCTAGGAAAAGAATGTTGAGCTCATGTATCTAATTTTACTTCCACCCAAAATAAGTCCTTCCTCTTCATCTAAGAAAAAAAAAAACTAAGTGATTAAAATGAAGAAAAATGGGCAATTACTATCAATTACTGAACCTTTATTGATAAAGTATAACTAAGTGGGAGCTTCTTTTGCATGAGAATAGCATAAACAAGTATGAACTCTATAGAAAAGTCTGACTGTTTGATACCTACCATGCTCCCAATCCTTTCTATGATTTCTGGGTGTGTCTTGTCCTATTTTTAAATTTTATGCATAAAACTGAAGTTTATTCGTTTCTTTTGTCAACAGCTTTCTTAAATTTATCTCTATCTAATAATACATTACCAACTATACTGAAAGATTTGTTCCAAGGTACAATTTCTTAGCTTAAGGAGTTTACAAGAGAGGCTGGAAGATACTGAATCATACACACTACACTAGCATAATAAGGTAACATACCGGACATACCATAAAAAGTGAATACACACTCCTCTGGGAGTTCCAACAAGGAAATACTGATGTAGACTAAGGGACAGAGAAGGAAAAGTTTTATTTAGACAAGTGGTGGGATTTGAGCTGGGCTTTAAGGCACAGGCAGAATTCACATAAGCAGGGAGATAGGGAACATTCTAGATCACCACAACAAAAGATGTAAGTGTGGAAATAAGAGAATATGTAGGGCACATAGTTTAGAGGCAGACAATAAAAAAACAAAAACAAAAAACAAAAAACCAAGTAGTGCAGGAGGAGGATTTGTGTCTCATCTTTTTTTTTTCTACCTCCAATATACCCATGAGATACGACATCCTCCGATCATTAACCACGGCAGTGGGCAGCAGTAAAGATTTTCACATCTGAGAGTCATGATACTAAAATTGGTTTAGGAAGAAAAGCAAGAAGAAGATGGGCAAGAAGAGCACTTATGATCTGACTTCAAAATTTCAGATGTTAGGTAATAAGGGTGGCAATAATGAGAAAGAAAACACTGATAGAAATAGGAGAGTCTAAAATTGAAGCCAATTTTTTTTTTTCAACAAAATGAGACTCATTTCAGACACACTGACTTCAAAATGATAAACACCAAAATGTCTAACTGGAGATGTGAAGCTGGAGAGCAGAGAGCTTGATAAATATTTGGGAGTCACCAGCATATGGATGATAGGCAGCATGGAAAAGGAAGGAAACAAGGTGAGAGCATATGTATCAGTCAATCTCTGCAAAGGCAACAGAAAGCAAAAGGTCAGTGAGGCAGGAGAATATCCCGGAGAGCACAATTCAAGAAAGCAGGAACCAATGCAGGAAAGGCCAATAGATTGGGTCATATGATTATTCTCAGTTCTGGGAAGAAAAATTAAAGCACACTGGTACAGGTAAACAGCATACTACACAGGATTACTGAAAGGCTAGAAAGAGGGAAAAAATGGCCACACAAAGAAAAGGAAGGAAGGAAGGAAGGAAGGAAGGAAGGAAGGAAGGAAGGAAAGAAAAGGAAAGGAAAGGAAAGGAAAGGAAAGGAAAGGAAAGGAAAGGAAAGGAAAGGAAAGGAATGAAACCAGGTTGGTAGCTAAAGTGGCAGCAATAGCAGAAAAAAACAAAAAAAACAAAAACAAGGTATTTTCAAATTGGTGAGTCCTGTGTGCAGATAGCCCTAAATAAAGATAGGAGTCAGAGGAGGAAGAGCTTGACAATAAAGGAGGGATAATAAGGAGATGACAGTAGGGTATAGAATACTACTACTAATCAGAACATTTACTGAAATTTTACCTGGTACCAATCACTCTGTGAGGCCCCATAACTGCATCATTTCATTTTATTCCTACAGCAACTTTAAGTGTTTGGTATTTTTATTATCCCATGTTACAGAATAGAAAACTAATATGTAGTGATTAAATTACTTACTTACAAACCTACGAAGAGCCAGAATCAAAAACTGAATTCAAGTTTGTCTGATACCAGGTTATTCCTACAAACTTCTATGCAACACTGAAGAAAGCATACATGACAGGGCATTCCTAATTTGTTTACTCAGAAGAAAAATTTTAATAAAATTGTATGTAGGCAGTTTAAGGTAGGAAAGAATGTGGGTCTGCTTTCTCCCCTTAACAAACAAACAAAAGCCCAAACCATATACATTTAAGATAGAATGGACTTTTATAACTTTTTCCCATTGGGTTACTTTGGGTCTAATTTCTCCCTAGAACTTGATAAACTAGAAAGACTGCTGGTTTATCATATGTGTTAACAGTGATCATTTCAGTAAATAAAATTTGAAGTTAATTGCTGCTTTGGTTTTCAAGAAAAAAATCTTGAGCTGAAAGTTTTCAAGATGGTAGTTCATAGGACTATAGACAGGAAACAAAAATTTATAAATTAATTACATAGCAGATTTTATAATTTACCTGTATTAGGAAGACTACAGAGCTGCAAAACAAAAAAGAACTAGTCTTTTGGCACTTTGGTCACATGTAAATTTGGTTTCTGTGCTTAAGATATGAGCTCATATAATTACTACCTATGACTTTATAAATATGGAGAAAAGCAATCAAGTTTGGATTGGGCAGACATTCACTGATAGGTCAAAATTCCCTTACTTTCCTCCTGATATCTTCATTTTGACATTTCTCATTAGTGCCTACATTAGAAAGTGGGATCAGAAAGCAGGGAAGTTCAGGGGCACCTGGGGGGCTCAGTTGGTTAAGTGTCCGACTAAGGCTCAGGTCACAATCTCACAGTCCACGAGGCTCTGTGCTGACAGCTCAGAGCCTGGAGCCTGCTTCAGATTCTGTGTCTCCCTCTCTCTCTGCCCCTCCCCCACTCACGCTCTGTTTCTCTCTCTCTAAAATAAATAAACATTAAAAAATTAAAAAAAAAAGAAAGCAGTGAAGTTCTTTAATTTTGCTATTAATTAATAACTCTAGCTAATTGCCTTTTGCCAGAGAAATTAGAAAATAAAGCACTAGGACTTGGGATTACTTACAGATTTTAATTATCCATCTTATTCCTTAGTCTGTGCTTCATTAATGTATAAATCAGAGTTAACCAACAGACAATGAAATCTACTTATTATCAGTTCTTGTAAGCTGTCTTGTGCTTCAGAAAATTGAAAATAATCACTAAAATGCAAAGTTTTAATTACATGTAGATGTCATTTATCCATGTCATTCTTAATTTAGTGTTTCATTACCATGTATAATACAGAGATACCTGTTTAGGGGTGGAATGAATAATAAATCTAACATAAAGCTTTAATCCAATGTTCTTTTTTCAATGAACTTATGTTCAAACATTACAACTTCATCTGTACTAAGCATGCTCCAAGATGCCTTTTATTTACAGCACCTGATCAGAAAAATTAAATAATTTAGACTCCTGCCAATAAGACATTTTGGATTTAGCAAAGCTTACGATTTAACATATACCTTACCATAATTTCTAAGTGAAAAAGAACAAAGAAATCATGAAGAAATTTTGACTGATAACAAAACCTCTCAAGTGGTAAGAAATCAAATATTCAAGGATAGCCCACTTAACCTAAAAGGAACAATATAAATTCTAGTGTTGTTCTAAATCAGCCTTTTAAAAACTCACCTCTTCAAAAGACGCAGTAGGGAAAAACCAACAAGTAGATGTACACTAATAACAAGATATTGCCTACTGCAAAAACCTTTGTACTTTGAAATACCATCTGGCTAAATTTAGAAGCTGTCCAGTATTATATCAGTAACTATATCTATCTCTTCAGATTGAGGAAACATAGATTATTTTATCTTCTATTCTTAAGTTATTTTCAGCAAGAACTGCTTAAAGTCTGTGACTCTTTTGCATTTCCTAAGAAGCTCAAAAACTGCACAAAAATAACATAATTGAAGTAACCACCCCTCATTTCAGTACCACAAAGGGAAATATATTAGTAATGATCTCTTGACTTTTCCATCACCTTTAGGAAAATTTCCATATATATAGTAAACGTAGTAATCTAATAAAATAACAAACTTGTAACAAGAAGTCTCTTTGGCTTCTTCCTCATTATCTCAGTAAATCATTCTTCCCACCCAGACATAGTCCATCTGATAGACAATCTCTGGTGTATGTCCTACATCAAAACAAAACAATGGATCTACTAATTTAGAGCTTTCATCCATTGTAAACTATCAGCACAAGCAGGGAAATCCAACATATAAGTAACATGTTTTAAAAGGCCCATCCGTGAGCTCTCTTACTGGCAACTGATAACAGTGCTTCTATGTCCAACCTCCTGTATGTACTGGAATAGCATTCAAGAAACAGTGGTCACATGCATTGTTTACTGCTCTAAATGCAACACTGCCAAATTTTCTATATTTTTAATGTTTGAAATACCCCTTTTTGTACCATTTCTTAATCAAAAATTGAGGTTTTATTTTCTTTTCTATTTGTAAAATGAAGCTACTTAACACAGCACTTAGTGAAAATGAATTAAATCTCTTTATGCTAAAGTTTAAGATACCCTGGCTAATTAACTTACAAAATGCTATTTTAAATTGTTTCAGTTCCCATCCTACCAGTATTATGAGAAACAGCCCTTTAAAAATACTAGGTCTCCTAGCTAACAAAATTTCACATTCATAAAAACCAATTTGCCTTTTGATGATGATGGTGGTGACAATGACAATCTCACTCATTTAATTTTATTGGTGTAATAATATTTACATCGTAAGTCATTCAAACTTACCTTTAATAATATAATATGTAGGCAAATATTATCTTAAAAATACTTTCAAAACTAGAAATTTATGCTGAAAAATAATGCTTTCTCATCGCAGTGTAATCTTTATAGGCCAGAATTCAGAGAAAAAGAATCATTTTGCAAAAGGCAAATATTTATATTATATAAATAACAGGTTTTCCCTAGACCTACTCATCAATACCACAACCATCACATAGTAAATGACCCTATACATTTAAAATGAATCCTAAATCAGAAATAGAATACTCAATTTTACAGATCATTTACCTGAACCTCGCTTGTCCTCTGTTTAATAGTATCTTCTTTCTCCTTAAGGTCCTGTTCCACATTATTCTTTTCCCTAGAAGACCAGCAAACAATGCAAGAATATTTGAGAACATCAGCTACAGCCGGTATGGTTATCCATCCTCCTAATCCTGAATCGCTTTTTAAATACATAGTGAAACATTCAATTTTTAAGCGAAGGGCAGATTTTTCCACCCTCTTTTAATTATTTATGGAATAGAAATCAATATGAGCTCTGTTTGTAAAAAAAAAAAAATGCTTTCTCACTAAAATGTGGTGAAAAGAGAATAGATTAAAAAAGGAAGAGGAGAAAAATAATCAATGAAACACTCAGGTTTCACTGATCTCACTGTTGCTATGGAAATAATGTCCAATGAAAACCGCTGGTGAAAAAAAGGAGGGGTTGCATCAGCTCTGTAAGCTTAACCCTTAAGTACCACCGTCAAATCAAATGAAAATGGCTAATAGAAATAGCCAACAATATTAAGGAAAAGGACATTTATTGAAGTGTTAATTTCCCCTTAAATCACTGGTGTGTACCAATTTTAGAATGAAACAACATAGAGAAAATGGAAAAGACTGTCAATACACAGGCCATTTGCTCTATGAAATACCGCTCTGCTTAAAAAAGCTATTTTAGGACCACTTATCAATTCCAACTGATCAAATACATAAAACAACGTATACGAAGTAAAAAAAAGAATCATATGAGCATTTATCTCTTTATATATTCTTCAGATCAAACATACCAGGATCCACTTCTACTTTGAAATACCATTATCTAAATTCTCATATGCTTCCATCAGAGCTAGATTTCTAATGAATCAGTCTTAAACAACCTTAGATTCAGAATTACTATAAAGCTATTTCTTTTGATGTAGTAAGTTTAACTGCCTGTTGGTACTGAAATCACACACACACAAGGACTTGCTCCCTTCATTTTTTCTTTTCTTTTCTACAAAGTGAGAGAGAAATCCATAGAATTCTGAAGCAATACATTTTTGGGGTGGGTGTGCAAAGGTAAAAGAAGGCCACATGAAGAAGGGAGGAGGCATTCACTAAGTCCTCCAGACTAGTACTACAGAGTTTCTCCTTAGAGCTTCAGGACTGTATTTCAGTTTCATCCCAGACATCACCCAAATGTAAGCTCAGGCTCCATTAAGCTGTAGCATAAAGAAGAGTGGGAAAATTATACCAGAGGGGATACCTAAGGGTCAATATTAATGCTACATTTATATTTCTGACCTATTTGAGGTGATATTTTAAACGCAGAAAAAATCAACTCTTTTGGAAATACAGGCACAATGTTCCTAAGATTTGTGAGGGAGAAAAAAAAGCACAAGAATAAAAGCTGTTTGTATACTGTTACTTTTAAACACTTGAGATGGCTCACTAACCGCTTGTCAGATGGTTCACAATGTGGGTCACGATGTTGTGGAGATTTTAAACAGTCCCTTACCATGCGAATCATTGTGGCAGCCTGTTCCTCCCATACCTCAATCTACTTATTATGCAAAGGTCATCCCCCACTTCTAACCCTTATAAATTTAGGTAACATTAAAAAATAGAAATCACAGGAAGAAAAAATCTAAGTATACCACACATATTCTGCAAGCTCAATCTTGGAAATTTTTTCTTTCCTCCTTATGTGAACAGAAGAGTGTTTTCATTCCTGCTGCAGCATGTCAGAGGTAAGTCACATGAAAAACTAGCCCCCTCCCCCAATCCCAAATTCTCAGAGGCATTCCACACAAGGTCGCTATCAATTCTGCCCCTTGTTTCTGACAGTAGCTAGTAACAAAAATAGAAAACATCACACAGTATCATAAACCAGCAATATAGCCACTAACGTGTGTGTCTGCATTCAATCCATTCTGCTTCTCTGTTAACTCCTATTACTGACAGTGTCTGCTCAGAGATCAAGTGTGCAGGCAGGAAAACAGGGCTGCAAGAAAGCAGTGAGCTGACAAAATGTAGCCAAGACAGAAGAAAAAGAGAGCAAAAAACAAAAAAAAAGAAGCTCACTTGGTGCAAAATGGAAAACAGATTAGAAAGGACTGTCAGCTCTAACCAGCAAATATAGTCTATGTTTGGGTAAAATGGAAAAAGTTTAGAAGGTACAAATTTTTCTTCATAATTTTGGGTGTGGGAATGAGGATAGCAGTGGTGATATCTCCAAACATATCATGAAGATCATTTCAAACTATATAATAAATATGGAATCTTAAGGCATTAATTCTCATAGTACTGAGATCAGTAAAATTTTTTAATCCACTTTTATCTAGTAAAATTCTGGCCTCATGGTAACTTCTTTATTATCAAAATCAAGTAGTGTAACATACATTACTAAACAGAAAATTAAAAAAAAAATAAAATCAGTTATACTACCTTCTATAAAACCATCACAATTGAAAATCTATCCTATAAATTAGACTAAAGATCAAATAATTTTCTCATTAACTTAGATTAGGATTTCAGGGATGCCAGATTGCTATTCTGTGGTATTCCACAGACTCAACTTCTATAGCTATCCTTCCCATTTCAGGCAAGTAAAAATACCTAAATATATTCAGGTGCACAAAGGTGCTTAGGTACTTGGTCATATATTTTACATTCCCTTTTTTTTTCAAATAACATCACCTGTTTTTCTACAGGTGATGAATGCACAACTATACAAAGCATTCTGTTTAACAGTAGTAATTCAATAACCTAATTCTTTTCAAGATTCAGTGCCACAATAAAAAAATATTTATATGCAGTTTCCTAAGGAGTCCACCAATATATGGGGATAAGACAGATGTAAGATATATTTCAAAAATAGGTGTGTGAGCATTTTTCCCAAAGCACTACTCATCTTGGGTGACAGGAAAAGCTATAGCCTTCAGCTTAGTAACTTCCAGAAGGGAAAAGAAGTGATTCTACATACCTTCTATCTTAGACCATCTCTTTGACCCAATTCACTCTCAAGATCCTGGCACATCCTAAAGAATCCACAAATACCAAAGCCAATATCTCCCTGGTTTCTAAAAGCTGCCGGTTCTGATTTGATGGAAACTAGTATGTGAACCAGCAAGAAAAACAAAGCCCAAGATAAGCTTTCAGAAGCCTGGATAACTGTATAAACCTACATAAAGTAGTCAAAACCTATTCCCAAGAACAAGCAAGTTCGGGGAACCCGAGTCCATGCAATTCACTTTCATTTTCCCAGGCTCTGTTTAATGGCAAGAAGGGAGTGAGCCATCTGTCTTAATTTTGATATAATACCAATACTGTCAGAGAAACAGGATTAAGTCACCTTCAAAGCCCTTCCCAGAAACAGTTTTATGTCTTTTTTCTGAACATAAATACCCATTCTCTTCCAACCAGAGAGCAATAAAGAACAGAAACTAGTTGGAAGCCAAAAATCAGTTAGTTAGAACTCATGAAGGTAACTTTTTTAATCCTGAAACTTACTTATAAAAATCTTTTTGTGGGGCGCCTGGGTGGCTCAGTTGGTTGAGCGTCTGACTCTTGATTTCAGCTCAGATCATGATCCCAGGGTAGTGGGACTGAACTGTGTGTCAGGCTTGGTGTTGAATGTGGAACCTGCTCAGTATTCTTTCCAACTCTCTCTCTGCCCCTCTCCCTGACTTACACAATAGAATATGAAATGAAATGAAATGAAATAAGAAAATAAAATAAAATATTTTGGGGCACATTTTGGGCTTTTATTATTAAGTAGCTTAACTGCCAATAAATCTATCAAAAAAACACAGAAAAGCAAGCTATTCTCATTACTCTTGTTACTATTCTCATTACTACACTATTATTCAGTAAGGCATTTAAGGTCTTATGGAGGACAAGAAAATAGGACTAAAAACCAGAGACTAAGATTCTAACCTGGCTCTGCAATGAAACTGCTTTTGTTTTTTGTTTTTGTTTTTCTTTTTTTTTTTTGACTCTGATTATCACATAACCTTTCAGAGCCTCAGCCTTAATTTTCATTATGCAGATGCTAATATCTCTACCATCTTAAGAGTTGCAAGGTAAATTGTACAAGATATCATGTAATTAGGAAAAAAGCAGGCTTTGAGCCTATGCTGTGCTCACTTTTTACTGATAACATTAACATTACTTAGAATTTTAAATAACATTGGCGGAGTAATTTTTAAATTTCTTAAAAGGAATTATGGGTTGCAAAAGATTTTAGAAAACACTGATCTAATGTATAGAATATGTAATGTAATCACAGAAATTTCTGCCCCCTAAATCTTGCCTAATATTCAAATAACTATCTCTACTTTTAGAAACTCATTATATGGTTTTCAAAGCAAAAGATTTGGCATTAAATAGTCCAGAATTCAAATACTGGCTCTATCACACGGCAGCGTACTTAAATCACTGTAGAACAACTATTTGTTCGGGCTGACCTTCCCTTCTCCTAGGACCCAGCAATCTTTCTTTTAGGAGACTGTTCCTCTCTTTCTCCCTCAACTATCACCTTTCTGCCCATACAGTTCAAGTAGACAAGGCCACCTCTTTACAGATTCAACCTCTCTCAGCAATGATTGGCCAGGGATTGGCTCCTGACCAAAGCTTAAACAGTCACAGTACACCAGCTCACCATCACAGGGATTATTCAAGAACAGGCCCATGACCAAAGACAAGGCAGTCAGGATGCCTTCATTTGGAACTAATAGAAAACTATGGTAGGGGTGCCAGGGTGGCTCAGTTGGTTAAGTGCTGGACTTCTGATTTCAGCTCAGGTCATACTCATGGTTTGGGAGTTTGAGCCCTGACCATTGGGCTCTGTACTGACAGCATGGAGCCTGCTTGGGATTCTCTCTCTTTCCCTCTATCTCTGCCCCCCACATATGCTCTTTTTCAAAATAAACCTTAAAAATAAATAAAATAAAAATTCTTTAGAAAATTATTATTGCCACTACTGTATCTACAAGTACTACCTTTACAACAATAACTACTGCTATACTACTACTACTACATTACTAATTATGAAAACTACCATTTATTAAGCCTTTACTACAGGATAGATGTTATGTGATAAGCACTTTACATGGATTATCTCATTCATTCTTAGGAAAAAGTATTCCTGCGAAATGATGAAGGTGGGCAAATGTGAGTCCAGGAGCTGGGGACATTTGTTGTCCCTGCCTAATGAGTAATAAAATTTTTACATAAAAAAGCTGAGGTGAAAGGCAGGTAGAGATTTCCCGGTAGGGTTCAGGCTCTGGGTCCCTTCACCCCTTGTGATGGTTAATTTTATGCATTAACTTGGCTAGGCCATGGTACCCAGGTATTTGGTTAAATACCAGTCTGGCAGTTACTATAGAGATTTTTTTTTAGGTGAAATTAATATTTAAGAAGGTAGACTTTGAGTAAATTACTCACCACAGTATGGGTGGGCCTCACCCAATCAGTTTAAGTCCTTAAAAGAAAAAAAACTGAGGTTCCCCAAAGGAAGACAGAATTCTATCTCCCAACTGTTTTTGGGCTTGGGCTGCAACATTAACTCTTCCCAGAGTCTCTAACCTACCGGATTGTCCTGTCAGATTTGCCAGCTCCCACAACTGTGTAAGTCAATTCCTCAAAATAAATTGAATATAATATCGACCTTATATAACACATGTAGGAGTTGTTGCAAGGAGTGAAAAAGAATATACATAACAAAACTCCCTATGCAACTTTAAGACCTATCTACTGATTCAACAAACACTGAATCCTACTTACTACATACTGTCACCGTGCTAAACCTTAATGATACAAAAAACAATGAGATAGGTACTTGCCATTAGCAGTGTATGTGAGGGATTTGGCAGAAAAATATAAAAAGAAAGTCACAATGCAGTGTACTCGATGCTAGAACAGGCAAGCACAAGGTGCTGTGGGAACACAGAAGGTAGGCACATGACTGTCCTTGGAGAGGGTCAGAAATGGCTTGCGTAATCAATCAGTGAAGGCAGATCATTAACTGCAAAATAAGCTGTGCAGATACTAAGTGCTATGTATATCAACAGAAATTACTCCAGCCTGGGAATGCTTTGTGAAGGAGGTGAGACTTCAGCTAAGCTTTGAAGGAAACAATGAGTATTAGATAGAAAAATGGTATTTCAAAAGGAAAGACAGCTTATGCGAGAAAACACATGGGATATCAGCAAAATGGCAGACTAAGAGCAAAGAAGACTAAGAAGAAATCTTCCTAAATTTGATAAAATACACCAATCTACAATCCAAGAAGTTCAACAAACTCCAAGCAGGAAAACCCAGAAACCCACACTGAGATACATTATAATAAAACTGCTTAAAGACAGAATCTTGAAAGCAGTAAGAAAGACCTGTCACATACAAAGGATCCTCAATAAGATTATCAGTAGATTTCTCAGCAGAAACCTTGAAGGCCAAAAGGCCATGGAACAACATACACAAATGCTAAAAGAAAAACAAAGAAACAAACTGTTAACTAAAAACACTATCTGGTAAAACTGGCCTTCCAAAATGAAAGCAAAGTTAAGATATTTCCAGATAAACAATGGCTGAGGACTTCCTCACCATTGGTACAAGGAATGCTAAAGTGAGTCCTTCAGGTTGAAAGGAAAGGATGCTACTAAATGTAAGTGGAAGCCATATGAAAATACAAAAATCTCCAGTGAAGGTAAATACATGGACCAGAACAAAACCCATTATTACTGTAATTTTGGTTTGCAACTCCCCTTTATATTTTCTACAGAATTTAAAAGACAAATGTGTAAAAAATAAGAAATCTGAGAGCATATACATAATGTATAAAGATGTGATTTATGACATCAATAACATAAAATGGAGAGAATAGAGCTTATAGGAATAGAATTTTATATGTCATTAAAGTTAAGTTGCCATCAAATCCAATTAAATCATTCAGTTTGGGATGATGAAAAAGTTCTGCAGATGAATAGTGGTGATAGTTGTACAAGAACATGAATGCACCTAATGCCACCGTATTACATGCTTAAAAATGGCTAAAATGGGTGTGAGACCTGCAATGATTGGTCTCTGCACTGACAGCGCTGAGCCTGCTTGGGATTCTCTCTTTCCCCTCTCTCTCCAGACCTCCTTCTCTCCTGCTCATGCTCTTGCTCGCTCTCTCTCTCTCTCAAAATAAATAAACTTAAAAAAAATGGCTAAAATAGTAAACTTTGTGCCATGTATATTTTATCACAATAAAAAAATAAAGAAAAAAAAAGAAAGCGCAGAGGTGAGAAAATTCTAGATAGTAGACTAACTTATCTAGGATGAAGGGTTCAGGGTGGTAAATAAATAAACCTGGAATGGAAGATCAAGGTAAGACTATAAAAGAACTTCAGTACCACGTAAAACAGACTTTTAATATAGAGGCAAGGGGAGTCCTTAAAGGTTTCTGAGCTGAGCTTTTTTGAACTCCAAATGGCATTTACCACATAGCTCTTCCTTCTCTGCTGGCCTCTGTTCTGAAGAAGAGGAGAGGAAATAGAGACTCTTATTGCTCAGAAAACTGATGACAATTGCTAAAAAGGTAATAGAACACTCTGACGCTGCTTATCTTGAGAAGTGCCAGAAATCTTGAGTTAGAGTAGAGTAACAATTATAGACAGTTGAGGAGAAAGTCTTGACTTCTAATTCAAGCCAGTCTGAAAGTCAGACAGCATTTCACTCCAAGAACTCACAGTGAGTTGATAAAAACTTGAGTTACAGTTTTGGAGTAAAGACATTAATTTGTACCTTAAGTATTTAATTTCTCTACAAGTTGCCTTAAACATACAATCTCTATCTGACTATATATTATTTCATTCATTCAACAGTTATTGAATATCTACTACATGCTAAACAAGGATTAAAGTTAGGCCCCTACCTATAGCTTGCCGGGGAAACAAACATAACCATTAATTATAAAACTGCAAGACAAATGCTATAGGTATTATGGGAATAACTAAATTAATTCTGAGAGGCTGTTTTAATGAGTTTTACTTTTGAAAAATAAATTAGAGAAGATATTCACAAAGATAAAATTACTGAAAAGAAAGCCTAGCTAGAACCAGGAAAAACACAAACTTTGGAGTGTGGCTCACATGACCACTGCCTCGTCAGTGGCAGAATCTAACATGTGATGGTTCAATTTTTTTTTTTAAAGGAGAAATAAAAGCTTATTTTGCAAACCCCAAATAATTAATTTATTCTACTTATCTGACAAGACAAAAGGAGACGGAAACAGTAAAAGAAAAAAATGTAAAACAAGGCCTTAGTTTTCCTAATTATAAAATAAGGAGGGGCGCCTGGGTGGCTCAGTCAGTTAAGCGTCTGACTTGGGCTCAGGTCATGATCTCACAGTCTGTGAGATCAAGCCCCGTGTTGGGCTATGTGCTGACAGCTTGGAGCCTGGAGCCTGCTTCAGATTCTGTGTCTCCTCTTTCTCTGCTCCTCCCCACCTCATGCTCTCTCTCTGTCTCAAAAATAAATAAACATTAAAAAATGTTTAATAAGCAAAATATTAAAGTTGACAAGGACTAATTTATATTACATCTAGAAAGACTTCAGTACAATGCCAGCACACAATAAGTGCTTAATAAATGTCAACTGCCTTTATTTATTTATTTATTATTATTACCATTATATGATTTACTAGTATAAAGGTACATTTACTGGCTTTTTGAAAGTTTCAATCAAGCATCTAGAGTATGCCAGTTAGAACTTAAATAGATGGGTAGAGACTCATTTCTAAATCCTTCAGGAACTGAAACTTCTTAGTAGATACTTTTGTTTCCCAAAGACAGACTGTTAACACATCTTAAAAATTATTGCTCTCTTGAGGCACCTGGGTGGCTCAGTTAGTTAAGCGTCCAACTCTTGATTTCAGCTCAGGTCATGATCTCGGTAGTTCATGAGATCAAGCCCCGCATTGCGCTCTGCACTGACAGTGCAGAGCCTGCTTGGGATTCTCTCTGTCCCTCTCTCTCTGTCCCTCCCCTGGTCACATGCATACACTCTCTCTCTTTCTCTCTCAAAATTAATAAGCTTTCTCTAAAATGTTTATTTATCTTTTTTTTTTTTCAACGTTTATTTATTTTTGGGACAGAGAGAGACAGAGCATGAACGGGGGAGGGGCAGAGAGAGAGGGAGACACAGAATCGGAAACAGGCTCCAGGCTCTGAGCCATCAGCCCACAGCCTGACGCGGGGCTGGAACTCACGGACCGCGAGATCGTGACTGGCTGAAGTCGGACGCTTAACCGACTACGCCACCCAGGCGCCCCTAAAATGTTTATTTATCTTGAAAGAGAGAGAAAAGAGTGGGAGCAGAGAAGGGACAGAGAGAGAAGACACAGAATCCAAAGGAGGCTTCAGGCTCTGAGCTGTCAGCATGGAGCTTGACACGGGGCTCAAACCCACAAACCATGAGATCGTGACCTGAGCCAAAGTCAGATGCTTAACAGATGGAGCCACCCAGCGCCCCTCAAAATAAATAAACTAAAAAAAAATTACTGCTTTCTTAAACCAGGGAAGAAAGAACCCCTTAATAAGCTACCAGTGCCACAAAATAACGCAAGCAAATGTAATTTCTACAGACTACAACTGATTGAGACCAGATCCAAAAGAAATACAATGAAAGTCACATATGTAATTTTAAATGCTCTATATTTTAAGAGTAAAAAGAAACAAGTAAAATTTATTAAAATACATTTTATTTAAGCCAGTATAGCCAAAATATTTACATTCCTTTTTGGAATCCAGTACATTTCACACTAATAGCACATCTTAATTTGGATTAGCTATATTTCAAGTGCTCAGTAGCCACATGTGGCTGGATTAGACAGACAGTACAGACTCAAACTTTATCAGGGAGGATTTCAAATAAGGGAAGTCTCCCTAAATAAAGGTTTTAAATACTGAGCCATGCACTTTGTGTGAAAATTAATTAGACGGACTCCTTATTACCAAACAAAAGCACACTATAACCTAAAGCTTCAATCATTCAATCAGTAACACCATTGCTGAGGTAATCACAATTGAGATCAAGGAGTACCACAAATCTTTACAGGGTCAGAAACAGGCCAGGTTGGATCATATAAGCAAAAGAGCTCCAGATACAATAGTATAAGCAATGCTCTCTTCAGAGCTAATGGTTCCTAATGGTATTTGAACTTAACTAGACCAAAGCATAATTTTTTTTAAAAAAAATTCAAACTGGGGGCACCTGGGTGGCTCAGTTGGTTAAGTGTCTGACTTTGGCTCGGGTCATGATTTCACGGTTGGTGAGTTCAAGCCCTGCATCGGGCTCTGTGCTGACAGCTCAGAGCCTGGAGCCTGCTTTGGATTTTGTGTCTCCCTCTCTCTGCCCCTCCCCCACTCACACTCTGTCTGGCTCTCAAAAATAAATATTTAAATAAATAAATAATTCAAACTGTATGCTAACACTGCCTTAAATAGGTTTTTTTTTTTTTTTTTTTTTTTAATTTTTTTTTTCAACGTTTATTTATTTTTGGGACACAGAGAGACAGAGCATGAACGGGGGAGGGGCAGAGAGAGAGGGAGACACAGAACCGGAAACAGGCTCCAGGCTCTGAGCCATCAGCCCAGAGCCTGACGCGGGGCTCGAACTCCCGGACCGCGAGATCGTGACCTGGCTGAAGTCGGACGCTTAACCGACTGCGCCACCCAGGCGCCCCTAAATAGGTTTTTTTAATATTTTATTTATTCTTGAGACAGAAACAGAGCATGAGTGGGGGAGGGGCAGAGAGACAGGGAGACACAGAATCCAAAACAGGCTCCAGGCTCTGAGCTGTCAGCAGAGAACCCGATGCGGGGCTCAAACCCACGAGCTGCAAGATCATGACCTGAGCCGAAGTCTGATGCCCAAATGACTGAGCCACCCAGGTGCCCTTGCCTTAAATAGATTTTTAAAAAATCAATTCTTTAATATGAGTGAGTTAGAGATCTATATATTTAGGAACATGGATTCTGGCTACCTGACTACAAAGTTCCAGTCTCTCTTCAACCAGGGAATGAGAATGTTCATTCAGCTACTCCAACCAATGTTTGCTGAGCACCTATTCAGTAAATGTTGTGCTTTAAGTGCTGAGCTGGGAATTGGGGATGATGATGATGATGATGATGACAACTATGAACACGTACTGAGAATTTATCACATTTCAAGAAAGATATTAAGCATTTTACATGGTATTAGTCATATTTCCATTTCACAGATGAAGAAACTGAGGCACAGACAACTAAGTTACTCGGCTAAGTCATGTCACATGTCAAACTACACAATCTAGTTAGAAAGCCATGCTCTGAAGTAATATACTATGTTGCCTCATTAGAAATAAGAGACAGTCTCTGCTATCACACATAGTTCACAATCTACTGGAGAAAGAAATATAATTCAGTATTATAAGTGTTCTGAGAAAAGGAAATTGAATGCTCTCCAAGCTGAGGTAGATATCAAGGAAACCTTCCTAGAAAAGAAGACTCATGTATTCTTCATCTGAAAAATCAGGATAAAACTACTTACCTGCTAGTGATATTGCAAGAACTGAATTAGAGAAATTATATAAAGCAGGCATAACACAATACATAATGACTATCATCGTAATTACCTATCTTGTTTACTGGTCCAAAACCAGGATAACAAACTGGCCTGACAGGATGTAGCTTTTACTTCCTGATGTTCTTGCTAAAAGGACAGAGACAGGAAGGAAGTAGAAGCTGACAGAAGGCAAATAAATATTAACGCCTGCCTCAGCACAATTCACCACCACCACGCTATCTTAGTGACTGAAGCAAGTTTTGATTTTTCACTGTCAAGAACTTCTCTATTTGAGACACTTTACTTTCAGAGCAAGGGTTCTTAAAAATGGATTCATGGATAGTTTTCAAGGGTCTGGGAACTCCTGAAATAAATGCAAAATGGTATACATGGATACACATGTTCTTTGGGGGGCAGGGGATAGAGTCTAAAAGCCTTCATCGGACTCTCAAAGGAAATCCCTGACACAAAAACAGGTTGTCAAAATATGAAACAACAGCCCAATAACCTAATGCCCCTGTGAGGATTAAAGATCCTTTTATCTGTAAAATCCTCTTCTACAGTCTTCAAAAGAAGCTATTATTCATATCTTTTGCCCTTTCATCCTTTAATATATGGCTCCTAGTCTGTCATAAACTTGGCAGGAATTAAGTCTGGGAAATATTCTAATATTTATAACATACTTTGATTTATTCATTCAACCTGCTAACCTATAATGAGATTTTGTTGTGTCAGATACTGTGCGCCTTAACTTCTAGACCTATCCAAGTAAATAGGACATAGCCCCTGCCCTGAAGGAGTTCAAATTAAGGAGGGGGGACAAAAGGACCACAATAAAATATGGTGAGTATTATTACAAAGGAATAAAGTTTCTAGAAGTAGAAAGGGAAAAAAAGCAATTAGCAATCAAGATTTTAGTGGTTTGACAAAGCAGATGATATTTAAGCTGGGTCTTGAAGCACAAGTTAAAGTTTACAAGGTAAAAGCTGTGCTCAGGCAAAGGGGAACAACTGGATGAGAGGCAAAGAAGAATAAAAATGTGTGGCATGTTGACATGAGAGGTCCACCCACCACATGACTGGAGAAGAGGAATGAAACCAAAATGTAGAGCACTATGCTCAACATTGAGAGTACAAGAGCAAACACATAGTGCCTGCTCTCAAGGAGGTTGATGGTGTCAAAGAAAAGGATTCTACTTTACTGTGGGAGGTGGCTAAGACAAAAGAATGGTCAGGATACCAAAGGAAAACATGAAAAAGGAGCTTTTTAATTTTTTTTTAACGTTTACTCACCTTTGAGAGACAGAGAGAGACAGAGCATGAGCGGGGAAGGGGCAGAGAGAGGGAGACACAGAATCCGAAGCAGGCTCCAGGCTCTGAGCTGTCAGCACAGAGCCAGAGGCGGGGCTTGAACTCACAAACTGCGAGACCATGACCTGAGCCGAAGTTTGACACTCAACTGACTGAGCCACCCAGGTGCCCCAGGAGCTTTTTATTTTTTAATGTTTATTTATTTGGCGGGGGGGGGTGGGGCAGAGAGAGAGGGAGACAGAGGATCCGAAGTGGGCTCTCTGCTGACAGAGTCAGATGTTTAACCGAATGAGCCACCGAGGTGCACCTGAAATAAGAGCTTTTATACCATATTCAGAAAAGTGAGCTGAATCCAGCTGGGGATAAGAAGTCACTCAGAGATCTGAGTTGTATTTTGTACATCAGTTGGAGGTGCAAAGGAAGGGAGGAGAGACTCAAAGCACAGAATCAATTAGGAGGTTACAATAGTAATCCAGAGAAGAGATTAAGGGTTAGGAAAACTAAGACAGAAGCAATAGTACAGCCAGGACAGATTTCAACAATACTGAAAATTATTTTCTCATCTGTTATATAAGCTAAGCATTAGGGATAGAACAGTGAACAAGCAAACAGTCTTTATGCTTAAAAGTACATAGGCTAGGGCGCCTGGGTGGCTCAGGTGTTAAGCATCTGACTTTGGCTCAAGTCATGATCTCACTGTTCATGAGTTCAAGTCCCACATCGAGTGAGCTGAAGCCCTGGTTCAGGTGAGCTTGTGCCCCGCTTCTCTCTCTTTGCCCCTCACTCACTTGCGCCCTCTCTCTCTCTCTCAAAAAAGAGTACATAGGCTATTGAGAGATCCAAATAAAATAGACAATTATAATAAAGTATGGTAAATGCTATGACTACTATAAATATTAAAACTATGTAAGATTTGGTAAGTATGAGGGTTGGAAGGTAAACAAGTCAGAGAAGGCCCCCTCTTCCAGAAGAAGTGATGCCTAAGATGGGATCTGAAAGATCAGGAGGAGGTGACCAGGCAAAGGAGACAGAAAGGTAGGAGTGATTTCAAGAAACATTTCAAAGATAGAAGAAAAAAGAGGAAGAAAAATCTCAGATTTCTAGCCTGAGTGACTAGATAAATGGTGATGTCACTGAGAAAGGCAAATAAACGAGACAAGGATAGTGGTCAGGGGAAGATTAGGAAGTCATGTCCTACTGGACATTCTCTAGTAGGCAAATGAAAATACAGGTCTTGGGCTCAGGTGGGAGATACAGGTATTTGAAAAGATTATGGTATTAAAACTATTTCTTTTTACGTTAATGGTCTTTTTATTGGAAAAAAAAAGACTAACATTTACAACTTGGAACAGACACGAAGTTTAATTACTTGAACAGCTGTTGATGGTTGTGCTGAAGTCTGCAGTTACAGCCTACTCTGCTGACTCCAAGTCATGGTTCAGAAGGTTTTAAAAACAATTTAAAGATGCTCCCTCAGTAAAGGTTTCTTTTTAAAAATTTGTGTGAACGGTGACACCTCTAGTACAATGTGGATAACACTAAACCAATATGCATAGCATGCCATCAGGATGTGTATCATCGTCACCATGGGTCAGGGCACATGGAAGTACAAGAGGACCATCCTGCTAAGTGAAGCTACAACTAAACAGTTTATCCTTCACCCATTTTTCTGCACAGCATGCTGACATAAACCAATTTTAACTGTTAGTTTTGAATAAACCAGTTATGACAATTTATACTCACAAACTGAACTTGAATCCATCTGAATAGGTTTTAAATTTGTTTTTTCATTTTTCATTTTCAATACAAATGCCTGACTGTGCTCCATTTGTCAAGTCGTACACATGAAAAACTGGCCAGCCCAAACAGCATATTAATCATTAGCAGTGGAACTGCAAGGAGTCCACTAAGTGCTTCCTTATCATTAATGTAGTACAAGTATTTATATTATAAAACTACTGTGTAGCTTGATCTTTAGGGGACAGGACCACCAGGCAATACATGAAGATTCTGTGTGTGTGGACATGAGGTATTTTTGAAGGTTTTATTATATAGAAAACAGAAGGAGTAAATGAGCTTGTTTTTTTGTTTTTTGTTTTCCCAAGAGGTAAAGTAAAAGATTCTATTTCATTCTTCTGGGGAAGGGTGGGGAAAAGGAATTGAAGTAGGTCTTCATCTTGCGGTCATTATCTGTACGAATTCTTCATAGTTTACTTGTCCATCTCCAACAATATCTGCTTCTCTGATCATCTCATCCACTTCTTCATCCGTTAGTTTTTCTCCCAAGTTTGTAACAACATGACACAGTTCTGCCACATGGATATAACCATTGCTATCCTTGTCAAAGACTTGTAATGCCTCACCAGTTTCTTCTTCACTGTCTGTATCTTTCATTTTTCTAGCCATCATAGTAAAAAATGGTGCCATTACCGTCAGCCTCCACCTTTTTGATCATGTTCTGCAATGTGGCTTCTGTTGGGTTCTGGCCCAGTGACCTTCTGACAGTTTCAAGTTCCTTTGTTGTGATGGTGCCAATCACCATCTTTGTCAAACAGGGAGAAAGCTTCCTTGGACTCAGCAATCTGTTCTTCAGTCCGTTGATCAGCCATGATATAAACGAAGGGAGGAAGAACACAGGGAGCAAGGGTGGCAGCACCAGCACAGGGGCTGGAAGGGTTGGTGGGGACGCCTCTGCTTCTGCTTCTGCTGCTGCTGCTTAGGCTCAGTGCACAGTCAGCACTATGTCGCTGCCTCCATAGACTCCAAGTAATGGCACTGTGCCTGCGAGGCTCCAAGCACCACTGCCCTGACATTACAACTATTGCTTTTCCTTCTTGAAGTTAAAAATATCATGCTAATTTAATCTGATTGACACAATTAAATACCTATATAGAAAATGTTGAAGGAATTATATTAAAAAAAATTTTTTAATGACAAAAGACATCCTGCCTCAAGCTCTCAATGTCTTACATTTTCAACTAGAAACAACTTTGTGAACCAGACATGGAAATGTCTCATTTTCTGACTAATAACAAAGAACATTCTTTACCCAACTAACTCTTTGGGTTATATACAGCTTTTCTTATCTACTTTGATTTTCAATGCTCAAAACAAAATACTATTCTAAGGAACATAGAGTCTTTTCATTATCCTTTTCTGTATTTTCCAAATGTTTACAAGTATGCATTATAACTATCATTGAGAGGGGAAAAATAAATTTGTAAAGCATCATATTCATTATATACTCATTACAATTCCATATTATGTATTGTTTATTTGCAGGTTTGGGCCCTGCACTAAAATTAAATATCTTCATCTAAAAACCAACAAATAAGGGGCGCCTGGGTGGTTCGGTCGGTTAAGCATCCGACTTCAGCTCAGGTCATGATCTCACGGTCCGTGAGTTCGAGCCCTGCATCAGGCTCTGTGCTGACAGCTCAGAGCCTGGAGCCTGTTTCCGATTCTATGTCTCCCTCTCTCTCTGCCCCTCCCCTGTTCATGCTCTGTCTCTCTCTGTCTCAAAAATAAATAAACGTTAAAAAAAAATTAAAAGTAAAAAAAAAAAAACAAAAAACCAACAAATAAGAATGGGCTAATCTTTTGTCAAATAACAATTTAGTAAAAGCCATAAACAAAATTTGTTTAAATTCTTTTTTCCTGTTTTATAGTTATACTCATCACATCCTGATATATTAATAAACAATTTAAAGGCTGAAGAGCAGTACTATGGCACAGAAAAAAATGTTACAATAACAAAAACCAAGATTTATAATGCACTATCTTGAAGAGTGGTGATATAGTGACCTAATACAACCATTTACAAAAGTGAGTTTTAGCAACCATAATTTTAGTATGGGTTGATGAGTCTCATTATGACATTACTGGAGTTGACAGATGATGGAAGTTTGCCTACACTGCAGATCTTACCTCAAATAAAAGCCTAGGAAAAATATGTTCACAAATGCCAAATCATGTATTAAGTGTTTTACACATTTATACAATGTGACTACAACCTAAAACCTAACAAGTTTCACAGATTCCCAATTCAAGAACGATTAAATAAAGTAGCATTTACCAAGATACACATTAGAAACAGAAAAGTGTGTATGTATATGTTTATACAGTCAACTTGAATTTTACTTTACATACCTCTGTAGGTCAACTATTTCATTGTTAAGGGTATCTAGCTCCTTAATAGCAGAGAAATCTGCAACAGGACTTGATCCTATGATGTTCTAAAAACAAAAAGTTCACAATTATAATGTTATTATTATGAAATTATATATGGTGAAGCATTAAAAATTTTTTAAAGCACTACATGGATGCAGACTACTCCATATTTTACAGTACTACTAATACTTTTAATTTATTTACGAAAATCATATCTAGTGCAATTTTATACACACACACACAGTTATATACTGAGACATTTTCCCTTAAATTCTCTAAAAGCTGTTGCTCTACAATAGGTGCCAACACTTCAGATCCCAAAGTCTTTGTCACTTGATCCTAGTGCCTGTTTAAAACATTGAAGTAAAGCAGGTATCAGATTTATAAACTACTTCCTCCACTGAAGAATACATTTCTTGGGGAGATATAGGGTGGCTTTATTTGTACTTGTGTCATCTGGCACAAAGTAAGTAAACAAATTTTGGTGAATCTCAGAACCATAATGGTAGTTGATTATATTCAATTCAACATTTACTTTTGTTAAACAATTTTAGTGCTTACCCTATTTAAAGTAAAACCAATTGCTCAGCATGTTCCATAGTAAATATTAATATCACCATATATGAAACTATCTTCATATATGACATCCTTTACATATGGTTTTCTTTCAGTAATGAAAGTGTCAAACTTGGTCTCTGAAAGGCACCTGTATTTAGAAAATCTAGCTGGGTTTATTCTGGGATCTGCCATCCTACTAGCTGCATGATTTTCCTGTAAAATAGGGAAATAATCTCTTCCCTGCCCACTTTAAAAATTAAACGAAATAAATATTGTATGTAAAGTCACTCCAAAACTTTATGACATTTTATAAATGTAAGGTATTATTATAATTAATTTCCTCCAACAGAATATGCTCTTAAGATGGATGACCTCCCAATGAGTTGTTTCCACCCTGGCTCAATCCTCCTTTGTGAACCATTTCTGATGCCTTTTATAGCCACTTGAAGTCAGGGCAAGAAGGTAACTGCTTCTTCAGACACCTGACCTATCCACAGTGCTACAATCAGACTGACAAATAACAAAATAATCACCATTAAAAACTGTTAAAATTGAGGCCTGAACATGTAAAACTAAAGTATACTAAGGACCTTATTAGCAAAACATAAAACTTAGTATTATGAACTTAATGTATGTCACCAACTTGGACAACAGAAAAAGAAACCTAAAAGTTCATAATATCCCATCTCCTCACATTCATATGACGATTTACAATTTACCAAGCACTTTCAAATCCATTAATCAATTTTCAAAACTAACCTGAAAACTGGGTTGAAGCAGTTATTATTATTACTAACTCAATTTTAGAGCTAGGGAACCAGATTAAATGACTTGCTTAAAGTTGAACCCAGCTAAAAAGGACCCATTGATTAGGAGACCTCTGGTTAAATTCAAGTCTATTTCACACACTGCCCCTTGGCACTTGCATATCAAGATCATTTAAGGTAAATGAAACCATTACCCTAAAAGCCAACGTGATAAACAGGTATGTCAATAAAATGTGGCAAATAATTCCTTCCATTTTTTCAGCACACTGCATTATTAGTCCTCAGATGTTTTGTTTTGTCTATCACTACCAAAATTCAATACCAAAATTCATCTATTAGGATTCAATTAATGCTAGTCTCAATCTCATATTAACCATAGTAAGTAAATGCACCTCTTACTGTTTTACTGTGTTTCACTAATATACAGACCCTTATCATCCCAAATTAAATCAGAAATTTTAAAGTGGATTTCTGAACATGACAAGTATTCACTAGGATTTTAAATCTGTCTAAATTTGACTTATGAGCTAGGTTACCTGGCCAGACAGTTTGACAGTTGAGTAAAATGAAAAATTAGCACATGATCTCACTTTTACCACCAAAAGCAACTTACATCACCTAAATGCTACTGAGAAATCTGCTATGAAAGGTGCAAGTATACCAAGAAACTCATGACTTCCACACCTCTTCTGTCACTCTAACTCAAAAAATGTGATTCACAGCTGACAGTCTTTCACTATCAAAAATATCATCAAATAAGAAGGAGACAAATAAATTTAACCTCAAACAAGTTAGAAGGGGATACCAAGATGACTCTAGAAGGAAGATTAGTGTACTGTAGTTGGTATAGCTTGTGTCACTCCTCAATTATTAACAAAGAAATTAAACTCCCATTCTAAAGTAATAAAATGGCATGCAACAAGGAACATGGAAAAACTTTAGCTAATAGCATCTGAAGTATAAGAAGGGCACATGGAGAAAAATGTAGCATGTTCCCTTCTTTCAAAATATTTTCTCTCACCCTATTTTGTGCATTACACAAAAATTCCACTTTGGTGATTTTAAGTGGATTAAAGAGCCTAAGGAAGGCAAGCTAAAATGCATACAAGGACCAAGTGACAGACATGTGACAAAATCATGCTGTTTAAGTATTTTCTCTGCATCAACTTTGCCGCTTAAAAAGCCTCTAATTTCAAAATTGTAAACCAAAAACTGTAATGCTAAAAAAGGCATAAAGTAAAGCTCTAACCTTGAGAGAGTAGAGTTAAGAAACTGACAGTACAAGAAAGGCGAAAAGCAGAGTGCTGCAGAATGGAAAAAATAGTCCAAACTAGAAAAAACACAGAAAGCAATATTCAAAAAAAGATTAGTCAAAGCTGCAAAAAAAAATGCAGTTCTAAAAAATTTAGATTATAAAGAGAAAAGAGATTATTCAAGAGACAAAACAAATGCAAATTTTTAATATATAAGGTTAAAAATTGTGATTAATAGATAATAGTGATAAAATCCCATTTTAATGTGTAATACTGATATCTAACATAAATAGACAAAGTTATCTATGTTCTAGTGAATGGACTTCAGACAAATCTATTAAAAACTCTGCACAGCAGATGCAACCTGGAGTGTCTACTAATGTTATAGACTTAACTGAACAAACATAATTTCAGAGAGTTTTGTCATTATCTGTAATTTGTATTGCTGAGAGACTTAGTGGGTATAAGATAAAGGTGGCAAGGGGAAAAAAGTCTGCATAGGTGGAAAAAGGGAAGAAACAACTGAAATACAGGTATTGTAGAGAACACACACATAAATTTGTAACCTTTATCTTTCTGGGTGGCATCACTTTTAGCTTTCTCCACAACTTGGGAAATCCATGTCCTACATCACAAAAAATCTCAAAACCTTCACAAAATGTGCCCCCCCTCCCACCAAACTCACAAAATAGACAATCAAATGTTTATTTTATTAAAAAATAAGAACAAAACTCTTAGAAGTAACTTCTGTACCTGGTGGCTATAAATTTCCATTTAGTTGACTTTGGGGAAAAATCCAATTTTGACTTTTACTAGGTTAAAATGGGATTTTTTAAAACCTATGTGACAAAACTAATGCAAACTAAAATATTCTCCTGACATTTCCAAGACAGCTCTCCTTACACCACACATTTGACAACTCTTACTGTATCTAACTCTGAGGAATCACCACAGCAATAATTGCTTTATAGGTCACAAGAGATTTAAAGATACAAAGCATGTATTCTTAAAGGCAAACAGCCATTAGACAGTGTGAGTCCTTTTAAAGCTCTATTAAGGGAAAGACACTGTAAATATACTATGCTAGGAAGGATTTCTAGAGGAAAAGAGAAAAATCAAGGCACAGCAAGGCTAAATAAAACAATATAGTTTTGAAAATTCCCACCGCTGGCCAGAAACCTGGCTGAAATCTGCTGGTCACTGTTTAGATGTGAGATTTTGGCCATATCCTCAGGAAATGAAGATCATCTATGTGGCAAAAACCACACAGATTTCTTCTCAACATGATGTTTTTCTTGTTTATATATAAAATTGACACCAAGAAATAATAATCTTCCAGATTTTGTTTTCAAATTCCTATTTTCTGTAAGAGTGAATCATCAAATGAAACAAAATAATTCCTATAGATTTCATTTAAATTTTATACCTTATTCATAAAAATTAATTCACAAATCCAAGAGGGGTAAAAAAGACCACATTTTCCCACTTTTTACGTTGGAAAATATGGTTGCCATATATGTAATGAATGTTGGGGTAAATGAGCTGCAGCCCAAGGATGTCATACAAGGCATTTGAACATATTTATAGACACAAACTAAACCACAAACAGTATACTGCTCTGCTCCTAGCCAGATACATTTTCTCCACTATTTCCTACAAATCAAGTCTGTCATCTAACACAGCACTTGCTCCTTTCTGTTAATACATTCAGGTTTTCTTTTAAGTTGTCTTACCTTCTGTAAACTGGCCCTGTCTGACGGTGGAATCATCTCAGGAGTAAGAATGTGAGGAGGATCAATGCCCTTTATTAACTTTTGATTGATTAAGTGAAAAGCCAAGGCAAACTGATCCTTTGAAAGCTTCCCACAGTCCTTTGTGTCACATAATGTCCTGTACAAATAAACAAAATGAACAGAATATAAATGCTACAACTACCATTCTAAAAATCCGGGAAAAATGTAATAGGACTAGGTAGCTTCTTAAAAATGATCAGTTGAATTAAAAAAGAAAGTCATAACTTTTTGGTTATGGCTTGCCCAAAACTCACTCAAATGTTAGAAGAGAGAGATCAGCTAAAAGTTTTAAGAGAAAGAGAATGTTCACCCTGGTGCTGAGCAGAGGTCTCTTATATGAGTTTGCTTTGTGCTTTCTCACCAATTTCCAGAACCATTACAGGTTAAGAGTTGTAGTGGGCCAAAGAATCCCAACATTCTAAATATTAAAAGATGTTAAAAATGAAACCGAAGTCTCAACAAATTTGGTTCATTAGTGGCAGTAGAATGATTCTAAACCAAGCAAACATTTCCATGTTGGCTTGCCTCCTGCAACTCTTGGGAATAGGCGGATATAAGGATCACCAAGTCAAAGTAGAAACAACAGCTGCAAATGGAGTTCATATGTGAAGAGAAGGAAGCAATCTGGAAAGCTTTACAAAATCACTTAAAGAGAAACAGCAAATGTTTTATCCTATTTTTCTTTTTCTTTCTTCCTTTCCTTTTTCTTTTGTTAAGCTCAGCTTTCTGAAGTCCTGATCCATTTCATTCATTTAAAGGCAATGTGGCCTGATGAACAGACTGTGGGCTAAGGTGTCAAAGAAACCCTGAATTCCAGCTTCTCTACTTATTTCTTCTTGTGATCTTGGACAAATTTTTTTAACCTCTTCAAGCCTTAGTTTCTTCATCTATAAAGTAGAGAAAAGACATATCCTGCAAGGTTACAGTGAGAAGTAAGGCAAAATACATAAAAAGTCTGGGCATAATGCCAACAAACAAGCCCATGACAGCTGCCATTTATTAAGTACACTGCCTAGTCTAGGCACTTGAAAGTGGCAGCTATTATTAGTTATACATATTTAATCTTTCCTAGTCTTGAGTTCTTGTTCCTCTTAAGGCAGATCTACTGTCCTCCTTTGTTCTTTTCTAAGTTTCTCTATGCAGCTATGTGGTTCCACACCTGATATTTGCTGCCCCTTGAAAACCTCAAGATAACCTCTGGTATAGTCAGGTGGATTGGCAGCAGGCACACTATAAATGTTCATATGTATTGTCTCATTTAATGTGAAATTCACTAGCGACACTAAACTTCATGTTTTTAAGGACCAGGTGTGTAATTCCTATGTAAACGTATAAAAGTATACATATACCCTACAGAATTATGTGAGCACACATTGAAGACACTGTTTTTTATATTGCTTACATTTCAGATTTTTGGATTCTCCCTTAAAAATTTAAGTTTAGGGGTGCCTGGGTGGCTCAGTCAGTTAAGTTTCTGACTTCGGCTCAGGTCATGATCTCCCAGTTCATGGGTTCAAGCACCGCATCGGGCTCCGTACTGACAGCTCAGAGCCTGGAGCCTGCTTCAGATTCTGTGTCTCCCTCTCTCTCTGTCCCTCCCCCACTCACGCTCTGTATCTCTCTCAAAAATAAATAATAAACATTAAAAAAAAATTTAAGTTTAGTTGATATAAACAGATGCTGCATTTTAACATTTTAATAATCATTAACTGATACTGTCAATCTTATAACAGGTAATCCATTCTCAAACTTTTGTCCATTATCCAAAAGAAATCTCCAGATTTAAATTTTCTCCATAAAGAATTTTGAAACAAAACTGTCCGATTTATAAATGCCTAAAAATAAGAATGCACAAAACTAGAGTTATACAAAACCATATTTTTTAAATCAATTTAAATAAAATCTTACCAAATATGGGCTAGTAAAGTAGAAGGTAAACCTGTCTTCAGGAAAATTTCACGGACTTCCAATCCAGACACAAATCCATCCATATCTTTATCAGTTTTCAAGAAGATCTCATCATATTTAGCCTTTTCTGCAGGGGTTACAACCCACTACAGGAAAACAAAACAAAACAAAACATGTATGCACACACACACACACATATACACACACACACACACACATATATGTAAAATTTTTGTCAGAATGAGAAAAAAATTGAGGTGTCATTCTTTCAACCCATGACAGTATCTGTAAAAATTCTGAGCAACTCTACCCCACTAACTATAACAACAGTGTACCATTTCCATCACACCCTAATCAAAATGCTGTGGTGAAAAGAAAATTACAGAAGGAAAGTATAGGTCAGCTGGGGCTACATTTACAGATGCCCTTTTTACTTTTTCCTTAAAAGTAATTTACTTAAAAAGTAATTTACTTAAAAGTAATGAGTAAATTCAAGCATAGTTAACTCTTGACTTATGAATAACCACATTAATATGGGTAACTGGGAAAGTCTATATAAACAAAATATTCAGTTAATTCTCAATCTTCATTTTTTATAATTTCATTCAGCATTCTTAAATGTAGCTGAACTGGCTGATCTGCATATTCTGTCATTATTTTCCTTTACTCAGCCTGACAAGCAGCAGGCTGGAGGAAAAAAAGGCCTTAGACAACACAAAATTGGATAATCTGATCCCAAAGAATCAAGAGTTAACTGGGGATTAAAAAAACAAAACATCTATTAACTATACCCAGGCAAGCATGCCAGATTAGCATGGAGTATCTTCTGTCTCCAACTTTAATTCCAGGTAGATCAAGGCAAAGCCAATAAAACATCCATATACCTAAGTAAGGCCAAATGCAGGAGAAGATTTATCTGTCTTCTCCAGGACATCACATTATGCAGGTTTAACCAGAGGGTGCTCTAAATCTTTGATCCCTTTGATTGCTCCTTCTATCTTCATCAAGCAATCAACTGTTAAATGCCATGCACTTAAAAAAAAAGTCCTTTAACACTGATAGATCTATACCTGTCTTAATGGTGCTTTGGTAGGTAAAATGCCTACAGGTGGTAAGGAGTGGTAAGGTTCCTTGGCTGATGCTGAAGAGGGGATCAACCGCACAGAGCCTGATATACTGACCGTTTTTCTCTTAGAAGGTGGCACCAAGGCAGGAGGCAAGGACATTGGCACAGGTTCTTTCTCCAATGCACAGTATACCAAAAACATGGCCTTCAAGAGAGATGAACCAGGGTCATATATATTAAAATCATTTAACAACATACACCCACTAAATAGATTACTGTTTAACAACAAAGCATCTTCAAGCTGTCACACATTCTTTTTTTTAGAAATTAGAGTGGGAAAAAAAGAAGGAGGAAAAGAGAGAGAGATGAAAGGAAGAAAGGAGAAAAGGAAATAAATCAAAGTTAAGCAACTGTTAGAAAGATATCCAGAGCAGCAAAAACTCAGACACATACCCTTCAACTGAAGTTCTTGCAATGTTAAAAGCATACAATCAGGGGAAAAGGCATTTGTAAAGAAAGAGCTAATCTCCTAAAATGAGTCCCTAGAAATTAACAAAAGCAAAAAAAAAAAAAAAAAAAAAAAAAAATCCAATAGGAAAATGGGCAGAAGAGTATAAACAGATATTTTACAGAAAAGTATTATGAATGGCCTACCCTTTAACATACAAAAATATGCTCCCTTTCACTCAAAAGAAAACTTCAAGTTAAAACGATATTAAAATACCATTTTCCACTTAATGGCAAAAATCCCAAGTTTCATAATGTACTTTGTTAACTAGACTGTGCAAATAGGCCCCCTCAGACATTGCTCATGGGAGCTCAAACTGTACCAAGCCTATGAAGGGCAAATTGGCAACAACTACCAAATTTATTTACTTCTCCTTTGGCTCAGCAATCCCCCATCTGGGAATCTACCTTCAGACTTACCTGCCTACATAAAAAACACTATGCGAAAAAGATTATTAAGAGCAGAATTATATAAATCAGCACCCAAGTCCTCAACACAAAAGACTGGTTTAAAAAAACTATGGTACATCTATACAATAAAATACTATGAAACAAAAACAGAAACAAAACCAACAAACAAAAAACCATGGGAAACATTCTCTATCCTAACTGGGATACCTTCACAAATATGTAAAACTATCAAAACTCATCAAATTATATACTTAAATTGAATGCAATTCACTATATGTGGTCCTCAATAAAGCTGACCCAGAAAAAAAAAAAAGAATTATATAGACTTCTCTATGTGAAAAGATATCCAAGTACAGTGTTAATGTATAAAACAGTGTATACAGTGTGTTATCTTTTGTGGTAAGGAGGTGGTAATTATTAATATGTACTTGCATTTACATTTCAAAATTCTACTGGTATGAACAAGAAACTAAGAAAAGTGGTTGGTTATAGAGTAGGTATAAATGGAGAACTGAGGCCAAGGATGGAACTGACATTTTTTCCCACGGAGTATCTTATACTGCACTGATTTCTGAACCATGAGAATATATTAGCTATTAAAATTATTTTTAATTACTAAATACATAAAGATTTACATAAAGCATTCTACATATAGAATGCCCCAGGATACTCCCTTCATTTTAAAGAATTCAAGACACCTTCAAGACTTTCAAAAGATAAAGTTTCCGTGACAATCTTCAAGCATATGAAATTACTCAAAGCAACTTGGAACCTCCAAAAAAATTCCAACAGCAACTGGAAGGAAGCTTAACTACTTAATTATTTTGTTTCCACTGAAAATGACATTTTTCCCCGAAAAGAAGTTTGCTTCCAATTCTAAGTTTTATGAGCCTTTCAAATTAGTATTGATTGAACACCTAATACAATAACACTCATCCAAGATTTATGATTACTAATATTTTACATATGAGGAAACTGAAGCTCAGAAATGCTAACTTGCCTGATATTTTTTAAGAAGTCATAGTATAGGGTTCAAAGCAAGGTCTGGCTACAAAGCTCTTATTTTCCCCAGATTTGATCAGCTGCATTAGGAGAACCCATGTAATTTTACAATACCATGCTGTCCTCTACAGGGGCTAAAACTAACCTTTCACCCTTTGGGACCCAAATTGTAGAAGGTATCAGAATTACCTGGACAACTTTATAAAGCACAGATCTCTGGGCTCCATTCCCAGAATTCTACAATCATTAAGTCTGGGTTGGGCCAAATATTTTACATTTCTAAGAAGTTTCCAAAGATGCTGATGCTCTTTGTCCTGGGACCACATTTAACCATTTGACCCAAACCAAGAACTCTCCTCTCCCCATTCATTAGTCAACTTGAAGAATTCAATTTAGTTTTAGAAAAACACAAACTTTAATTCTTCAAAAGCTTGAAATTCCAGAGTGAAAACAATCTGGCTAGCACATACTTTCAACCAAATTCACGAAATGTGTAATATTATTAAATTGGCACTGAGCTAAAAGAAGTGACTAACATGCATATTAAAGGTCAGCATTCCTCTTGCTGCAGATGGGAGTCATTTCCTGGAAAAAGTAGACACTAGAAGCAAAAAAGCTATGTCAGCTATCTGCTGCCAACAGACAACACATTTTTTGAAAGTTAAAAAAAAGTATCATTAATTTGATGTTGCCTTGAAAATAGTTTCCCTCACAAAACTGAAGCCAAAAATTTGTCTACCAAATAAAACAGAAAAAGTGAACAGTATACTGCTGGGTTGCAATTTTTTTTTATTATATTGTACTTTATCCTAATCAAAGACTGCCATTGAAACAAATACAGCAACTAAATCAAATGATGCACCATATTCACAAAAAGAAAGGAAGAAAGGAATGAAGGAAGGACCTGGCAAAAACAAGCCTAAGCTTTCTCAGTGATAACAGGGAAAGAGGGGATTTAGTTTTACTGTTGCAGTCAATTACCAGTAGCTGCTCACTTTCTTTGCCTTTTTTTTTCCCTCTGTGCCTTTAGGGAATATTTCTCAAATTTCAGTGGCCATCAGGATTCCTGGGAGGGTTTCTTCGACCCTACCCCAGAGATTATGACTCAGTTGGTCTGGGGTAAGGCCTGAGAATCTACAATTCTAATAAGTTCTCTGGTAATGTTGATATTGCTGATGGGAGACCATACATTGAAAACCACTATTTTAGGAGTATCTTAAGAGTTTTATTTGATCATTTGTCTCCTCAATCACTTGAACTGCCAAGTTTTAATTTCTTAAAATAGCATTCTGGGATGAAAATAACAGCCATTTATCATGTGTTACAAATAATACAAGTTTTCTTCATCACTGTAATCCAACAAAATATTTACTGAGAATTTCTAGCCACCAGGCACTGTGCTAAGCACTAGAAATACAAAAATAAAAAGATTTTTCACATTTACCACCCAATAGAAGCAGCAAACATGTAACAAGTTAATTTCAGTCCAATGTGAACGTGTTAAGACAAACAAGAAAAAAATAATAATAAACCCCAAAGTGCCAAAAACTCTTCACGTAATGAGGACCCAACAAATGCTACTGACAAAAATTTAGACCACTTACTTGACAGAAAAATGTAAAGCCTTGTAAGAATGTAAAAATCAATATGAAGGATCCGGAAGGAAGATGGCGGCATAGGAGGACGCTGGGCTCACCGTGTCCTGCTGACCACTTAGATTCCACCCACATCTGCCTAAATAACCCAGAAAACCGCCAGAAGACTAGCAGAATGGACTCTCCGGACCCAAGCATAGACAAGAGGCCCATGGAAGAGGGTAGGAAGGGCACAGAGGCGGTTCATGCCACACAGACTGGCAGGAGAGAGCCAGAGAGGCGGAGGGGCAGCCGGCCCACCCGGCAAGGCAGAGCGCCCGAGTGTGGCATGCAAAAGCGGAAGGGCCAGACGGAGTGTGTTGTGACAGCCAGTGGGACTTAACACCTGGAATGTTATAAGTCAACAGCTCTGCTCCGAAAGCAGGAGGGCTAGAGAACAACGGGAGGGAAAGTTGTTGAGCCCCGAAGGACAGAGCTCAGCTTGGCGGGGAACAAAGGCGCTGGCCAGCACCATCTCCCTCGCCCATCCCCCAGATGAAATCCCAAAGGGAACCAGTTCCATTCACAAACTTGCTTGCACCGCGCAAACACCCAACGCTGTGCTTCTGTGGATCCATCGCTCCAATGGGTCTGGGTCTGCCTCCCTCACAATGCCGCAGGGCCCCTCCCGAAGCAGACCACCGAAGGCAAAGCAATCTGAGTCTGCCCCTCCCGCCCCTGTGCACCTTGCGGATCCACCCCGGCTACTACGCCAGATCCCATTGAAGCAGCACCACAAGCCTGGCAGTGTGCAAGTAGCCCAGAGAGGGGCCACACCACTGCACAGTGAGTCCTGCCCCTGGGAGAGGGAAAGATAAGGTACACACCAGTCTGACTGTGGCCCCAGTGGTGGGCTGGGGGCAAACATCAGGTCTGACTGCGGCCCTGCGCACCAACGCAAGTTACTCCAGACAGCACAGAGGAAGAGCCCTACAGTTCCGCGCCACTCCAGGGACTATCCAAAATGACAAAACGGAAGAATTCTCCTCAAAAGAAACTCCAGGTGGGGCACCTGGGTGGCTCAGTCGGTTAAGCGGCTGACTTCAGCTCAGGTCATGATCTCGTGGTCCGTGAGTTCGAGCCCCGCGTCGGGCTCTGTGCTGACAGCTCAGAGCCTGGAGCCTGTTTCAGATTCTGTGTCTCCCTCTCTCTGACCCACCCCCGTTCATGCTCTGTCTCTCTCTGTCTCAAAAATAAATAAAAGTTAAAAAAATAAAAAAAATTAAAAAAAAAAAGAAACTCCAGGAAATAGCGACAGCTAACGAACTGATCAAAAACAATTTAAGCAATGTAATAGGAAATGAATTTAAAATAATAGTCATAAAATTAATCGCTGCGCTTGAAAAAAGTACAGAGGACAGCAGAGAATCTATTACTACAGAGATCAAGGAGGAGTCAGAGGAGCTAAAAAATGTTATAAATATGCTGCAAAATAAAATGGAGGCAACCACAGCTCGATTGAAGAGGCAGAGGAGAGAATAGGTGAATTAGAAGATAAAATTATGGAAAAAGAGGAAGCTGAGAAAAAGAGAGATAAAAAAATCCAGGAGTATGAGGGGAGAATTAGAGAACTAAGTGACGCAATCAAACACAATAATATACGCATAATTCGGATTCCAGAGGAGGAAGAGAGAGGGAAAGGTGCTGAAGGTGTACTTGAAGAAATCATAGCTGAGAACTGCCATGATCTGGGAAAGGAAAAAGGCATTGAAATCCAAGAGGCACAGAGAACTCCCTTCAAACATAACTTGAATCGATCTTCTGCATGACATATCATAGTGAAACTGGCAAAATACAAGGATAAAGAGAAAATTCTGAAAGCAGCAAGGGATACACATGCTCTAACATATAAAGGAAGACCGATAAGATTAGTGATGGATCTATCTACTGAAACTTGGCAGGCCAGAAAGGAATGGCAGGAAATCTTCAATGTGATGAACAGAAAAAATATGCAGCCGAGAATCCTTTATCCACCAAATCTGTCATTTAGAATAGAAGGAGAGATAAAGGTCTTCCCAAACAAACAAAAACTGAAGGAATTCGTCACCACTAAAACAGTCCTACAAGAGATCCTAAGGGGGAGCCTGTGAGACAAAGTACCAGAGACATCACTACAAGCATGAAACCTACAGACATCACAATGACTGTAAACTCCTATCTTTCTATGATAACACTGAATGTAAATGGACTAAATGCTCCAACCAAAAGACATAGGGTATCAGAATGGATAAAAAAACAAGACCCATCTATTTTCTACCTATAAGAGACTCATTTTAGACCTGAGGACACCTTCAGATTGAAAGTGAGGGGATGGAGAACTTTCTATCATGCTACTGGAAGTCAAAAGAGAACTGGAGTAGCCATACTTATATCAGACAAACTAGACTTCAAATTAAAGACTGTAACAAGAGATGAAGAAGGGCATTATATAATCATTACAGGGTCTATCCATCAGGAAGAGCTAACAATTATAAATGTCTATGCACCGAATATGGTAGCCCCCAAATATATAAAACAATTACTCACAAACATAAGCAACCTTATTGATAAGAATGTGGTAATTGCAAGGGACTTTAATACTCCACTTACCGCAATGGATAGATCATGTAGGCACAGGATCAATAAAGAAACAAGGGCCCTGAATGATACATTGGATCAGATGGACTTGACAGATATTTAGAACTCTGCATCCCAAAGCAACAGAATATACTTTCTTCTCGAGTGCACATGGAACATTCTCCAAGATAGATCACATACTGGGTCACAAAACAGCCCTTCATAACTATAAAAGAACTGAGATCACACTTTCAGACCACAATGCTATGAAGCTTGAAATCAACCACAGGAAAAAGTCTGAAAAACCTCCAAAAGCATGGAGGTTAAAGAACACCCTACTAAAGAATGAAAGGGTCAACCAGGCAATTAGAGAAGAAATTAAGAAATATATGGAAACAAAGGAAAATGAAAATACAACAATCCAAACACTCTGGGATGCAACGAAGGCAGTCCTGAGAGGAAAATACATTGCAATCCAGGCCTATCTCAAGAACCAAGAAAAATCCCAAATACAAAATCTAGCAGCACACCCAAAGGAAATAGAAGCAGAACAGCAAAGACACCCCAAACCCAGCAGAAGAAGAGAAATAATAAAGATCAGAGCAGAAATAAACAATATAGAATCTAAAAAAACTATAGAGCAGATCAATGAAACCAAGAGTTCGTTTTTTGAAAAAATAAACAAAATTGATAAACCTCTAGCCAGGCTTCTCAAAAAGAAAAGGGAGATGACCCAAATAGATAAAATCATGAATGAAAATGGAATTATTACAACCAATCCCTCAGAAATACAAGCAATTATCAGGGAATACTATGAAAAATTAATGCCAACAAACTGGACAACCTGGAAGAAATGGACAAATTCCTAAACACCCACACACTTCCAAAACTCAACAGGAAGAAATAGAAAACTTGAACAGACCCATAACCAGCAAAGAAATTGAATCAGTTATCAAAAATCTCCCAACAAATAAGAGTCCAGGACCAGATGGCTTCCCAGGGGAATTCTACCAGACATTTAAAGCAGAGATAACACCTATCCTTCTCAAGCTATTCCAAAAAATAGAAAGGGAAGGAAAACTTCCAGACTCATTCTATGAAGCCAGCATTACTGTGATTCCTAAACCAGAGACCCAGTAAAAAAAAAGGGAACTACAGGCCAACATCCCTGATGAATATGAACGCAAAAATTCTCAATAAGATACTAGCAAATCGAATTCAACAGCATATGAAAAGAATTATTCATCATGATCAAGTGGGATTCATTCCTGGGATGCAGGGCTAGTTCAACATTGGCAAATCAATCAACGTGATACATCACATTAATAAAAGAAAAGGTAAGAACCATATGATCCTGTCAATCGATGCAGAAAAAGCATTTGACAAAATTCAGCATCCTTTCTTAATAAAAACCCTCGAGAAAGTCGGGATAGGAGGAACATACTTAAACATCATAAAAGCCATTTATGAAAAGCCCACAGCTAACATCATCCTCAATGGGGAAAAACTGAGAGCTTTCCCCCTGAGGTCAGGAACACGACAGGGATGTCAATTCTCACCGCTGTTGTTTAACATAATGTTGGAAGTGCTAGCATCAGCAATCAGACAACAAAAGGAAATCAAAGGCATCAAAATTGGCAAAGATGAAGTCAAGCTTTCACTTTTGCAGATGACATGATATTATACATGGAAAATCTGATAGACTCCACGAAAAGTCGGCTAGAACTGATACATGAATTCAGCAAAGTCGCAGGATACAAAATCAATGTACAGAAATCAGTTGCATTCTTATACACTAACAATGAAGCAACAGAAAGACAAATAAAGAAACTGATCCCATTCACAATTGCACCAAGAAGCATAAAATACCTGGGAATAAACCTGACCAAAGATGTAAAAGATCTGTATGCTGAAAACTATAGAAAGCTTATGAAGGAAACTGAAGAAGATATAAAGAAATGGAAAAACATTCCGTGCTCATGGATTGGAAGAATAAATATTGTTAAAATGTCAATACTACCCAAAGCTATCTACACATTCAATGCAATCCCAACCAAAATTGTACCAGCATTCTTCTCGAAGCTAGAACAAGCAATCCTAAAATTTGTATGGAACCACAAAAGGCCCTGAATGGCCAAAGAAATTTTGAAGAAGACCAAAGCAGGAGGCATCACAATCCCAGACTTTAGCCTCTACTACAAAGCTATAATCATCAAGACAGCATGGTATGGGCACAAAAACAGACACATAGACCAACGGAATAGAACAGAAACCCCAGAACTAGACCCACAAACGTATGGCCAACTCATCTTTGACAAAGCAGGAAAGAATATCCAATGGAAAAAAGACAGTCTCTTTAACAAATGGTGCTGGGAGAACTGGACAGCAACATGCAGAAGGATGAAACTAGACCACTTTCTCACACCATTCACAAAAACAAACTCAAAATGGATAAAGGACCTGAATGTGAGACAGGAAACCATCAAAACCCTAGAGGAGAAAGCAGGAAAAGACCTCTCTGACCTCAGCCACAGCAATTTCTTACTTGACACATCCCCAAAGGCAAGGGAATTAAAAGCAAAAATGAACTATTGGGACCTCGTGAAGATAAAAAGCTTCTGCACAGCAAAGGAAACAACCAACAAAACTAAAAGGCAACCAACGGAATGGGAAAAGATATTTGCAAATGACATTATCAGACAAAGGGCTAGTATCCAAAATCTATAAAGAGCTCACCAAACTCCACACCCGAAAAACAAATAATCCAGTGAAGAAATGGGCAGAAAACATGAATAGACACTTCTCTAAAGAAGACATCCAGATGGCCAACAGGCACATGAAAAGATGCTCAACGTCGCTCCTTATCAGGGAAATACAAATCAAAACCACACTCAGATATCACCTCACGTCAGTCAGAGTGGCTAAAATGAACAAATGAGGAGACTATAGATGCTGGAGAGGATGTGGAGAAACGGGAACCCTCTTGTACTGTTGGTGGGAATGCAAGTTGGTGCAGCCACTCTGGAAAACAGTGTGGAGGTTCCTCAAAAAATTAAAAATAGACTTACCCTATGACCCAGCAATTGCACTGCTTGGAATTTACCCAAGGGATACAGGAGTGCTGATGCACAGTGGCACTTGTACCCCAATGTTTATAGCAGCACTCTCAACAATAGCCAAATTATGGAAAGAGCCTAAATGTCCATCAACTGACGAATGGATAAAGAAATTGTGGTTTATGTACACAATGGAATACTACGTGGCAATGAGAAAGAACGAAACATGGCCTTTTGTAGCAACGTGGATGGAACTGGAGAGTGTTATGTTAAGTGAAATAAGTCATACAGAGAAAGACAGATACCATATGTTTTCACTCTTATGTGGATCCTGAGAAACTTAACAAAAGACCATGGGGGAGGGGAAGAGGAAAGAAAAAAAAAAAGAGGTTAAAGAGGGAGAGAGCCAAAGCATACGAGACTCTTAAAAACTGAGAACAAACTGAGGGTTGATGGGGGGTGGGAGGGAGGGGAGGGTGGGTGATGGGTATTGAGGAGGGCACCTTTTGGGATGAGCACTGGGTGTTGTATGGAAACCAATTTGACAATAAATTTCATATTAAAAATAATAATAATAATAATTTTTTAAAAATCAACATGAAGATACCAAGTCAGAATACAAAATAAAAAGCATGAGTCTGCCTCTCCAAAATAGAGTAGGAAAAGGGGAAAAGAGTTAACTTTACAGTGAAGAAACCTGGGAAACACCAACTTTACCAAGTGATGAAGGTTAACATCACCTGTAATGGCATGTGGACACCAAGTACCCCCTGATAAATGTTATGAGAAAGGCATTTTACATCTGCGGTGTTCTTTCCAAAAACCCATACCCTAGAATGGTAGACATTCTACAGGATATCTAGCTAGAGCTTTTTTTTTTTTTTTTTTAATGCTTACTTATTTTCAGAGAGACTGAGAAAGAGCATGGCAGAGGAGGGGTAAACAGAGTTGGGGGAGGGGAGGAAAATCCCAAGCAGGCTCCACACTGCCAGCACAGAGCCCAGTGTGGTGGGGCTGGATCCCATGGACCATGAGATCATGACCTGGGCTGAAATCAAGAGAAGGACACTTAACCAAGTGAGCCACCCAGACACCCCATAGCCAAAGTCATAGAAAAACAAGGCAAGACAGAGAAACTATCACATACTAAAGGAGACATCAGGGAAATGCACATCAAAACCACAATGACATATCACCTTACACCTGTCAAACCAGTCAAAACCAGGAAGACAAGAAATAACAAGTGTTGGTGAGGATGTGGAGAAAAAGGAATCCTTTTCACTACTGGTGGGAATATAAATTAGTATAACCACTGTGGAAAACAGTATGGAGGTTCCTCAAAAAATTAAAAATAGAAATACCATTTGATCCAGTAATTTCACTACTGGGTATTTACTCAGAGGAAACAAAATCTCTAATTCAAAAAGATGTATACACCCCCCAAGTTTATTGCAGTATTATCTACAATGGCAAAGATATGAAAGGAACTCAAGTGTCCATCGATAGATGAATAAAGAGATGTGGTGTACACACACACACACACACACACACACACTGGAATATTGATTACTCAGCCATAAAAAACAGTGAGATATTCCCATCTGCAACAATATGAATGGACCTAGAGAATATAATGCTAAGTGAAATAAGTCAGACAGAGAAAGACAAATACCATATGATCTCACTCATTTCTGGAATCTAAGAAACAAATGAACAAACAAAACAAAGACAAACAAACAAGAAAACAGATTCTTAAATACAGAAAACTAGTGGTTGCCAGAAGGGTGGTGGGGGTGGAGAATGAGATAGAATCCCATTATAAATAGATAAAGGAGATTAAGAAGTACAAACTTCCAGTTGTAAAATAAATTAAGTCATGGAGATGAAAAGTACAGCATAGGGAATATAGTCAATAAGATTGTAATAATGTTGTTTGGTAACAGATGGTAACTATACTCATTGTGGTGAGCACTGAGTAATGTACAGAATTGTTGAATCATTATATTGTACACCTGAAACTAATACAACCCTGTATGTTACTCATATTATTTCAATTTTTTTTTTAAAAAGTTACAGATTCTGAGAAGTAAAAAAAAAATAAAAAATGTATGGACTATGTTGCCCCATTCATAAAGTAAAAAGGTGGAAAAAGATTTATCAGGCAAAGTCTACCAAAAGAATGCAGTGAGACTATTAATATTGACAAAATTACAAGGAAAATCTTAGAACCAAAAGACCCAAATAACTGAGTAAAATCTAGAATTTTTAAAAATGTTCTAAAATCTTCTTGGGTTAGGAGGTGAAGAAGAAAGAAGAGAAAATATAAAGAATTTGTTTTACTAGAGTGAAGGTTACTTTATTTTCAACAACTAGAGAAATAAGTATTATAAGTACAGGGATAGGTGTTATTAACCATTAATGCCACAGACATTATAACAGAATTTCCAATTTAGTAAGAAGGGAAACTGAATGAATCACTACTTGATAACCAACAAGAACAGAAAAAAAAAAGAGAAAATAATTATGTAAAATAAATAAGATGGGGGAATAAAATCAGTATCTGCATCATTATCTTAAAAGACAAAAACTGTCAAATTAGGTAAAAAATTGAAACAAAGCACCATGCTGTTTTCAAGAGATACATTTTAAATATAAGAAATATCAGGTAATCCAGACAAAAAGAGAACAGAGGCTGTATAAATATCACATGAGCTGGAATTCAAAGTTAAAGGCACTAAGCATGATAAAGTTGGAAAGAATTTCTCAGGAATGCACATAGAAAGGAATCAAAGGTGCAAAATGGTTAAAATTAGTGAATCTAGGAGAAGGCAGATAGGTATTTATTATTTTTTTTAAGTAGTAACTTCCTATAAATGCATCATTCATTCTTAAATTAGTCTTTTTTTTTTTTTTAAGTTTATTTATTTTGCGAGTGCATGCATGAGTAGGGGAGGGGCAGAGAGAGGGAGAGAGAGAGAGAATCCCAAGCAGGCTCTGCACTGTCAGTGCAGAGCCCAATGCGGTCAAACTCACAAACCATAAGATCATGCCCTGAGCCAAAGTCAGATGATTAAATGACTGAGCTACCCAGGTGTCCGTGAAATTATTCTTTCAATAAAAGTTTACTTTAAGGGGCACCTGGGTGGCTCAGTCGGTTAAGCGGCCGACTTCGGCTCAGGTCATGATCTCACGGTCCGTGAGTTCCAGCCCCGCGTCGGGCTCTGTGCTGACAGCTCAGAGCCTGGAGCCTGTTTCAGATTCTGTGTCTCCCTCTCTCTGACCCTCCCCCGTTCATGGTCTGTCTCTCTCTGTCTCAAAAATAAATAAACGTTAAAAAAAAAAAAATTAAAAAAAAAAAGTTTACTTTAAGAAAAGAGTAGGTTGCCTAGTAAAAGCCTTCAAGGAATTTAAGATAAACTGTGTTTAATCACTTACCTTAGCACATACTACCATTTAATCAAATGAGAATAATACTATTCTCCATCTATCTTAACTATGCTTATACAAATGCTTCCTTAAAATTTTTAATATTTGTCTTTATAAGAGAAAAAATCCCTCTACACATCTTACTAATGCAAAGATTTTGTGTTGACATTCTTTACACAAAAACTATGAAAAGTTAATATATAGTTTAACAGTCTTTCAAAATACATCATCAGCCAAATTTCTTCAATATACCACCTTGTTTCCCCAAAATATAACACAAACACTGATTCAACCCTTAACATATAGCTGGGATAACTTCTGTCATCATTGCAAGGGAGTATTCCCTGCCACTTCCCAATTATCACCCAAATTAAAATAAAAAGGACTAGGAACCTATTACCATCAACTGAAGTCATTTTAAGTTTCCATTTCTGTATATTTTTTCAAATGTAAAAATAATTATTCTGCCTATTTTAATAGGTTCTTGAGATATAAATAGAATAAAATTTATTAAAGCACAAAAAAAAGTGATGCTGAAGAGAAAGTGAAACATAATAAAATTGATATAGTGAATTTGTGGAGGTCTAACATCTTCTGAGCAGAAATGTTGACATATCCAGGGAACATGTGTAAAAATGGGTCATGAACTTGGCAAACAAAGAAAACCTTAAGAAATTTTTTTAAGTAGAGATTTTAAAGAGCACATTCTCTAGGCATAATCAAATCAAGCTAGAAGTATATACAAAGGGAACTAAAAACCAAAAAAAATTAACTACTTTGAAATTAGGAAACATTTTCCTAAACATAATAAAAAAAAACCCTAAAAGTTATCTAAAAAGTAGTAAAAAGGAGAATACTTTTTATCAGTATCTATGGAAGCCAGTTAAACCTGTACTCAAGAGAAAATACATGATTTAAAATTTTTAATAGTAAAGATGATAAAAGAAACTACAAGGAAGAAGGAATTAAGATAAAAGCTAAAAAGAATGGCAAAGTCAAAACATAATAGAAATGATAAATAAATCTAAAAGATGGGGGGCGCCTGGGTGGCGCAGTCGGTTAAGCGTCCGACTTCAGCCAGGTCACGATCTCGCGGTCCGTGAGTTCGAGCCCCGCGTCGGGCTCTGGGCTGATGGTTCAGAGCCTGGAGCCTGTTTCCGATTCTGTGTTTCTCTCTCTCTCTGCCCCTCCCCCGTTCATGCTCTGTCTCTCTCTGTCCCAAAAATAAATAAACATTGAAAAAAAAAATAAAAAAAAAAATAAAAGATGGTTCTGTTTAAAAGATTGATAAACTAAATAAAATTCAATTAAACAAAAGATGGAGGGACCAAAAATATATAAGATTTGGAATGACAAAGTGGCACAAACCCCAGAAGAGATTAAAAGAATAACTTCACAATGAGTTTGAAAAGTCAAAGAAATAGACAATTTCTTAGTAAAATAAGGAGAGAAAATCTGAACAGACTAATTTCCAAATAATAGATTAAAGGGGGGTTAGAGATTTACTATTCATGAGCTCACAGCAGAGTTCGATCTAACCTTTAAGGAAGAAGTGAATACAACTTTATTTGGATTCAACTTCCAATTTCCAAGGATAACATGTCTTCAGATAAGATGTCAAAACTTTCTCTGCCTTTATAAATGAAGTGAAACTACAGTGTTATCCATGTTTTCCTTTAATAAAATAAATGTGAAAATCTGGGGGTATATTTGAAGTAAAATTATTCCATAGCAGAGAGGTACCAAGATACCTTGTTAAGATGGGATACAAAAGATTAATACCACTCAGCATCTTTACAGTACATTATCCAAGGCAGATAATCCTATGTACCTTAAAGTCAAATAAAATGAAGATGATAAGAACATACATTTTCTATTATCCATCTGTTTCAAAATATTTATTAACTACCTATAAACTGTAAGTAAAAATACTCATACTAACAATTTTAGGGAAATAACAGGGAAATTTTCACTTGAGAAAACCATTAAGATTTTAAGAACATTAGGTTACTTACAACTGCAAACTCATCTCTGTCAAGCATTCCATCATGGTCAATGTCACTCAACTCCCAAACCTTAAAAAGAATTGACAAAGATTAATGCTCTTTCATGTGCTACCTGTAAACACCAAACACATAATTATAGGGAAAAGTTTTATCTGAACATTAAAATATCTATATTTTGGAGATTTCACTTATGTTGATCATTTTATTATATCACTATTGTATGCTATATTAACAAATTGATTGTAACAAGAATAATTTTTTTAATGTTCATTTATTTTGAGAGAGAGAGAGCACATGTGCACGGGGAAGGGGCAGAGAGAGCGGGAGAGACAGAATCCCAAGCAGGCTCCACACTGTCAGTGCAGAACCCAATGCAGGGCTCCCTGCCAGGAACCATGAGGACATGACCTGAGCCAACATCAAGAGTCAGATGTTTAACTGACTGAGCCACCCAAGTGCCCAAAGTAATAATTCTTAATACAAGTATTTTTTAAATAAAAATTCCTTAAAAAACTTTAAAGAAAACATGTTAGGGGTGCCTGGATGGCTCAGTTGGTTAAGTGTCTGACTCTTGGTTTCGGTTCAGGTCATGATCTCACAGTTTCGTGAGTTTAAGCCCTGGGTTGGGCTCTATGCTGGTAGCGCAGAGGCTGCTTGGGATCTTCTCTCTCCCTCTCTCTGCCCCTCCCCCACTCACACTGTGTCTCTCTCAAAACAAATAAATAAACTAACAAAAAAAAAAAGAAAGAAAATAGTTTGTTCTTCTCAAGAAAACAATTATGGACAAAAGCACTTTAAACAGCTACAGTGCTTTTTCACAAACATCATCTCAGTTAATTCACGCAACAACTCTTTCAACTCTATCAACCCTTTTTTAGACATGAAATGATATGACTTAGCTAGGATCACATAACTATTATTAAGTTACACAATCAGTTTTCAACATAAAGATTCCCAACTAAGACCATTATTGTTTTCCATACACTACAGAACCTCTGATCAACTAAAATAAATACCCAGTGAATATTATTAATTACTAACCAGCTAATGTCCAGGGCTTACAAAAGAAAAATAAAATCTAAAAGGCCCTAGTAGATTTGGTTTAAATATAGAGTAGGTTTCATACCTTTAGACCAGGTATAAAACTTTGTTAAATCCTTGAAAAGAAGATGTTTTCATTCAACAAAATTGTACTCAGGGCAAGAAGAGAGGGTATACTGGTAAGAGACGAGTGGAGATGAGCAAGTGTCTGGTCATTAAGTGCTTGAAAGGAATCTGGACTTTATTCTAAATGCAATGGGAAGCTACTGAGAGGGTTAGTTTTAAGTCAAAAAATAACAGGATTATATTTAGAGTTTAGAAATCTCACACCAACCACACAGTGGAGAAATGATTAGTGAGAAACAATAGTAGAAAATGGCTTTTAAACTAATATTTATTGAGCACCTAACCTATACAATACACAACACTGATCCACTAATACTCCTACTGGTGGTGTGGTGGTAAGTCATTATCACCATCAGCATCACAGAATATGTACCAAGCACTGGGCTTAATAGATACATTCTCACATTTAATCCTTACAACCCTATAAACTGGGAATCATGCTCATTTTAAAGATTAAAAAACTGGTACACAGTTTTCTTATGATTTGCCCAAGGTCACACACCTAATAAATGGTGCAGCCAGGATCTGACCCTATGTATCCTGACTGAGCAAGGGACTAAAGAAATGGCTAGAGGTTTAATGAGAATAGATGAGGTCTGAAATACAAAGAGGCATAGACAGAAATCACCATGGAAACAGTACAAGAGTAGGGAAGGCCCAGATGAAGTTGGTGATCATGAAATTATGATGACACCAACCTTATTAGATTTTCAGTAGTCCATATGCAACCACAGAGAGCTTAACACAAAGCTGGATTTTTACCAGGTCAGGAGAAAGGTTAGAAAACATGGCAAAGGGAGCTTAAGATACCAACATGACACTATGGATCAAGTTGGATGAGGAAAAAAGTAAATTCGAAAAATGGAGACAGTAAAGGACTCTGAGATTTAAAGGTCTTGTGAAATCAAAGAATTAGTCTTGCAAGTATTTATGAAAAATATCTAGAAAGATGCAAAGTTCTATTGAGACAGTAGAATTAATGATCAGAGATGAAACTATTCCTTATGACAAAGTCCCATGATACAGCCATGAAGTAGGTGACAGATATAAAATACTGATGGTCTGCAGAAATTAAATCAAGGAACTGGGAAGTCAGTGCATATAGTACAAAGGAAAAAGGACCTATTCAAAGGGCTTACATATATAACTGATTTCAAGCACTCATAGTTTAGAGAGAATAACCAAATTATTGTACAAAATTAACTGGCAATAATTTTATATATGACTTCAGAATACAAAAAAATTCTGTAGTAACATAACTTCAAAATAATATCTATATATTTTTAACAATGAGCTCTTGGTAGATACAAAAGATACATAAAAATACATTTAGAATTTAATAGTATCTTACTCTTCCAAGGATATCCACAGGTAACTTAGAGTTGAGCAACACTGGTTTCACCTTATCACCAGAAAGAAATCCATTCACTGGGCTTAAACTATCAAAAATTGCATCATATTTGGCCTTATCTTCAGACTATAATATAAAAAAGATCACAAGTTAAATACTGGTGAAAAGGATTTAAGTGCAGTTACAAAAATCAAATCCTCAAAGAATACACAACATATTCCTAAAAATTGTTTTAAAAACACTTTTTACTTTCATCAAAATATATTATTATAAATAACAATTTAAAAGTTACTCAAGAGTCCAGTATCCCTTCCATTCCTTTTGCAGCTGAAACACTATTTGCTTTTCTACTGTTGGCTTAATCAAAAGATTTTAGTGACAGGAAGAGCTTTGAGAAGAGCATCTAGTCCTCTCATTTAAACCCATAACAAAGAAGTAACTTTTATGAGAACACAAAAGGTAGTTAGTGACATTCTATGACTTTCTCAAAATGGCATTAATCACATTTCAAACTCAGATTTTAAAAACAAAATAAACCGCCACAGGAATAAACATTAAGTTTCCCCCTTTTTTCCCAAAGTTATTTCCTTTTATCAATTAACAAGATATTCCCTAAAATCCAGGGAAGTTATTTGTATACATAAAAAAACTATTGTTTGTGATTTGTCCTGTCAATGCCAGATCCCTATACTTTTTAAAATTAGTTAATAACACACAAGCATACATAGACATACAAACCAAATGGCTTTCTGACAAAACTGTACACATTTATTAAGGGCCATGTGATGTGCTATATTCTAATATTATTTAAAAATTGTAATTTAAAAAATCTGATAAGATAGCTATAACTAGTGTGGTGTCTCCAAAGAGCTATAATGAAAAATACCCATTTCAGAAAACGATTTCATAAAGAATTGTTTTAGAGCCATAAAGAGAGCATCTAGTTAACCAGAATTTTCAAACAGGAAATAATATCAGTGGGGTAAACAATCTATTCCTAAAATGTTTTAGTTAATGCAGGATTATGACATCACCATTTTTAGTTTACATTATAACAGAAATGAGATTAAGCCATACTAATTGTCATAAAATGACTGACAGAGCAGTAAGGTCCCTCAAAAGATTTCTAGTACTAGTATTTCCCCTACAGTAAATAGTGAAAGCCAAACGCAGACTACATTGTATTTTGGAAGTAGAAAAAGATTATGTGGGTAGGAAGCAAAGCAGTGATAAGGAAAGGGTAGTTACAAAGTTTACTTACTTTTACAGCCCATGGGAGCTCGGCTACAGAGGTTCCACTGACTAGCAAAGGACTACCGGTATCATGCTAAAAAGAAAAATACAGCACACGAAGGATTGAAAACCTCACATCAATAAACAACAAAGAGGGGTGCCTGGATGGCTCAGTCAATTGAGCTCCCAACTTTGGCTCAGGTCACAATCTCACAGTTCGTGGGTTTGAGCCCCACATCAGGCTCCGTGCTGACAACTCAGAGCCTGGAGCCTGCTTCAGATTCTGTGTCTCCCTCTCTCTCTGCCCCTTCCCCACTCATGCTCTGTGTGTCTCTCTCTCTCTCTTTCTCAAAAATAAATAAACATTTTAAAGAATTTTTTTAAAAAAAACTATTAAAAAACAAAAAATGAAGAAAAAGTGGTCTTTGGATTTAAAGACATTCATACAAAATTTGGAACTCAATGCACACAGAACACTATTTTCACTATTTTACATTGACTCTATTAGACCTTCTTCTAAGCACAAGTGAAACAAAAACTGAGTTATCTGAATTAGCTACATAAATGTTAGAACATTAACTAAAACATTTAAGTGTTCTAGAAAAAATCCTATTACAACTGAAATCAAGATACCAATATCTGAATGTAACAAAACTATTTGTGGCCCTGTTAACTGATGACTTTTTCCCAACACTATTTAAGGAAAGCAGACCGGGACAAGAACCCAACTTAAGATTTCTTAAGTTACAAGTACATGAACCTATGAACAGCACACCCAAGTTGTTATATTTATCTGCTTGTAGAGACAGATGGATATATTTGAAACATTTTTATAATAACATAGACAACAAATCCTTAAATTAATCCCCTGATTCCATGCCTAAACTTGTAAGTGCAGAAATTCTCAAAACTGAAGTTAGATTCATAATACTCAGACCAAATACTTTTTAAAATGTTAAATTTAAAAACAAGTAAGAGCAATGAAACTTCTGAAAAAGGGGGTAGGGTGGGAAGAACTAGCCCTATCAGATGTAAAACAAATCACAAAATATGAGAATTAAAATGTGAGATAAGTACATGGATAAATAGATAAATGGGTAAGAGCAAAAAAATCCAGAAAGAAACCAAACTACATATGAGAATTTAGCACATGACTGAGGTTGCATTTCCTTTTTTTAAGTTTTTTTATTTTGAGAGAGAGAAAGCATGAGCAGGGGGAGGGGCAGACAGAGAGGGAGAGAGAAAGAATCCCAAGGAAGCTCCACACTCTACCAGCGCAGAACCCAATGTGGGGCTCAAACCCTTGAACCGTGAGATCATGACCTGAGCTAAAATCAAGAGCTGGACACTGAACCAACTAAGCCACCCAAGAGCCCCATGAGGTGGCATTTCAAATCAGTAAGGAAAAGATTGGTTATTCAATAAACTGTATTAGGTCTATAAGCCATTGTAAAAAAACATAAATTTGAATCCATACTCATACTTTATATCAACACTAACATAAATGTGAAAAAGAAACCATAAAAAAATTAAAGCCTAATAACTCATTTACATAAAAAACAATGGCGTCTTTATAGAAAAAGATAAGCACAATGTCAAAAGACAAATGACAAACTGGAAAAGAAAAAAATATATATGTATTTTATATATTTATATATAAATAACATATATGTGTGTATACACACACACACACACACATATCCTACAGAATTCAATTAATAAAAAAGACCAAGAACCCAAGAAAAATGGGCAAAAGATTTAAACAGATATTTCACATAAAAGTAATGTAAATGGCTCAGAAGCATGAGGAAAACTACTCAAACTCACTCCATAAAACACTTAACATTCCATTTGTCACCTCTCAACCAATTGATGGTATGAGTGTGAACAAGTACAACCACTATGGAAGACAAGTTTATATTATATGTGAAAATTGTACAAACGCAAGAACTTCTGAAACACTTCCAAGAATATGCACATATATATTTCTGCACATGTAAAATTACATATATCCAAGGTTACTATTCATTGCAGCATTTTTTTTATAATAAAAGATTAGAAACAAGCTAAAAGCCTATCAATAGGAAGTTAAATTATGGTAGAGGGGAAGTGTGTGGGGAATGGGTTACATAGGTGATGGGGACTAATAATGAGCTGTGATGAGCACCAGGTGTTGTATAGAAGTGCTGAATCACTATATTGTACACCTGAAACTAATGTTACACTGCATGTTAATTATGGTAAATAGAAGCAAGGAAATACTATACAGCTCTAAAAAACAATGAAGATGCTTTTATGTAAAGATCCCTAAAATATATTATTTAAAAAGGTATAGAATCATGTTTATTAATTGTGAGCTACAATCAATGTAAAATGAAGAAGTGAGTATTTATATTTTCTTATATATACATATAATAACTCTGGAAGGAAATACAAGAATCTAATAACAGCCGAAGCCATTAAGAAAGAAAATCAAGTAGCTGAGTGATAGGGGCTGGGGGAATTTTTTTTGATATAGCAATTTTAATTTTTAAGTCATGTGACATCATTTTTTTAATTAAATACAATTTAGATTTAAAATCATTTCTTACAAATCTTGGTGGAGGAACAGCCAGGTTCAAGCTACTCAGTGAAACCTCCAATCCATTCTGGGCACATGCCACAAGACGCAAAGCAACAAAGAATTCCTGAGAAAGAAAAGTATGAAGTTAAATGCATTATTTACTCATCCATCTATCTACACACTTACAATCTGAAAATATAAAACAATTCACAATTACTGCAAGAGTGTTATATAATAGCACATTTGCCTGAAACCACTTGCTTTAAAATTAAGAAGAGATCTTTGTACAAAGATGTTCCTGACACAATAAATAGCAAAAAGTGTTCATATAAATGGGAAAACACTTAAGTAAACCGTGATATACAGAGCTGAAATTATACAAAATTAATAAACATGCTTCAAAGAATATTTAATGATGTTAAAAACGATTTTTATCATTTAAGTCAGAAAAAAAAAACAGTCTGAAAAAAAACCTAGAAGAAAATAACAATTGTATGTTATCAAAAGTCACCTCTGGATTTAAGATGATAAATTGTGAAACTAGACCAATTGTTCAAATGACTCAACCACTGCTATTCCAGGAAAGCTACAGAGAATACAGCACTACCATGCAGCAACTAAAACAATTATATTAACTGCTTGACTTCAAAACATTTATAAATATCTCCCAACAGCCCTTGGATTTTTGGCATTTGAAGCCTCAGTCCAAAATTTAATAAGTAAATGCAGAGATGCTGAAGCAACTGGTTTTCAGCTGTTCTGAGTTAAAGTCAGGTCTGGGACTAGACATAACAAAAGCCTCTACTCCAGTTATAATTACTTGCAACTTTGTACAGATGCTGATACAATCAACCCTTCACCACTTCTCTCAAACCTCCTATTCTCACCTATACATTTCTTACCCAATTCCTAACTTATTTTTAGAAACTTGCAGGTTGTCTGCTTTATATAATACCTTGCCTTTATTCACAAATTTCTTGAAAAGATCTCCCCTTCCTTTTGCATTCACTCCATAAGCTTTTATGCAATCTGACTTCAACTCCCACCATTAGCTAGAGAAACTACTGCCTATGTCACAAATAACCTAGGTACCAAATACAATAGCCTCAAAACAAAACAAAACACAAAACCCCCACCTCATCCTGCTTGTCCTTTTGGCAGTCTGGACAGTAAGAATAACTCCCAGAAATTTCCCTCCATCAACACAGCTTCATAAAGCTCTCCTAGTTTTCCCCTGACCTTTCAAGCCTCTTCTCTTAGAGTCAATGCCTCCTCCAACTTTTAAATGCTGGTATTCTAAGTACTCTAGTATCAATTCTCTTTCCTTCTCATTCTATGAGAGATTCAATTACTCTTAGGTAATCAGGTCCATCCCATAGTATGGATGGGCTCTGAAGTGAACTAGTCCTGCATTAAATTCTAGTTCTGATACTCCAAGTTGTGAGGCCATGGGCAAGTTAAATAAAATTTTTCTGTAAAAGGAGGGACTAATACTTATCTTGCAATGTCTTATAAGGAACAAAATAAAAGCCATACTATAGGAAGAAAGCACCTACTGTCATTTTGAGCACACAGAAACTCAATAAATATTGGTTTCTTTCCTTTTTTTCATGTTAATTCGAAAATCTATTTTGGGGTGCCTGGGTGGCTCGGTTAAGCAACCAACTTCAGCTCAGGACGTGATCTCACGGTTTGTGAGTTCGAGCCCTGCATCAGGCTCTGGGCCGACAGCCTGGAGCCTGGAGCCTCCTTCAGATTCTGTCTCCCTCTCTCTCTGCCCCTCCCCCACTCACACTCTGTCTCTGTCTTTCAAAACCTAATGTTAAAAAAAAGAAATTTTTTTTAAATCAATTTCTCCAATGCAAATATCAAAGTTTAACTGAAGACCCACAAATCCAGCCAACTAGATATAACAAATTCAACTCATACTCAAATTCCAAAGTCCAGGAATATTAGTGAAGAATTTATTATACTGTAAACTCATGAAGACAGGGACCAGATATGTCATGTTCACCTCTGTATTTCCAAAGCCTGGCTCAAAACAGGTACTCAGCAAATATTTGCCTACTGAGTATACATCACCCCAGGTGCCCCTATATGAAGTTAGTTTTCCTATGTCTCCAATGTACCAACTGGCCCTTCTGCCCAGGGGCTCCATTGGAGACTACAATCTAGTTCTGGAATCTTAATGAAGAGACTGGATATTCTGACCCTCTCATCTAAATTCCTCATCTCTTTTCTGAGTTTGATGCTGCTTCAACTATCCCATAGAGGTAATTAACTTTGAGTAACAGTGCTCAGCCAATGTTTCAGCATGCAGCAAGCTTTGAATTCAATCCTGTAGAACTCTGAACTCCATTCACAACAAGCTAAATTTCAAAATACACTGATGGTGTCCAATACCCATTAATCAATTTCATGTATTTCTTATCTAGGGTTTACTTAAGGCCTGTAAACCACCTTTTGGGTTACATGCCAGAAGTAAGACCTAGACCAGAATAGTCACAAGTAAGTATACACTTTACAAGTAAGAAATTAAATATGTTGAAATCCTAACCTCCAAAGATAATGGTATTAGGAAGTAGGGCCTTTGAGAAGTGCTTAAGGCATCAGGGTAAGGCCCTCATGAATGGGATTAGTGCTATATAAAAGAGGGTCCAGAGAGATCCCTAGCCCCTTCTGTCACATAAGGATACAACAAGAAGTCTGCAACCAGGAAGACAGACCTTACCCAACCATGGTGGCAGCCTGATCTTATACTTCCAGCCTCCAGAACTCTGAGCAGCAAATTTCTGCTGTTTATAAGCCATCCAGTCTGTGGTATCATGTTAAAAAAGTCCAAACAGACTAAGACATTCCAGAAGAATGTCACCAAATTAACACTAACATTTGGGAATTAGTTACTTTAATGTCCACTGAATTGGAAATATTTTCATTGTTGTAACACTTGCCCTTGTAAAACCCTAATGTTGGTTTAAAAAAAAAAAATTCTAGTTTAAAATTAGAAAAAAATCCTGTTTAGTTTTTATTTTGAAGCACTCAAAAATTTTTTCATATGAATCTCTGAATCTTACTTGTTTGTTCAGAATTCCTTTGCCATTTGTGTCAGCTAAATCCCAAATCTGAAATTCAGAAAAAAAAAAAATCAATCTATTTTAAACAAAAATCATCTTAAAGATAAATTTACAACTTTATGCTCTTTGGTCATCAGATTTAAGAATCACAGAAATAAAAGTGGAAAGAAACCTTAAAGGTCATTTAGCTCAACTCTACACAAAGATACGAAGGCCCAGTGAGATACTTACTGAAGAACATTCAAAGGATCAGGGAAAGAACTGAAATCCAGGTTCTAACCTCCAAATCCAATGACTTTTTCATTAATCCAGGTTCTAACTCCAAATCTGATGCTCCTTCTACTAGAACATACTACCTTTATTTTAGATACATATTAAGACGATATTCTTCCTTATGGGCAAGTTGAAATAGTTCATGTTTATTTGTGAATAATTAAATTATTAAAAATAGTTATTTTTTAGGGCTTTGAATACTTAACAATATCATGTATAAGGATTCACCAGGAGATCTAGCCAGGAGAGGACCTTCCATCTCTTTGTGCTCTTTTCTAAGCCTCTCATCACCAACTCTATTTACCACATATTAAACACAGTTAGAGACAGTTATAATAGAGGAAGTAGGGATAGAGCCAACTCTCTGAGTGGGTGGCAAGGTTCCCAGTCTGTACTGTTTCTCCCCACAATACCCAAATGTACTATTACTTCCTCATTTCATCCTACTAAAAAGTAATTGGTTTTCTAAATATCTGAAAAACACCTTACTTTTCAAAAGGGTAAATCACTGCACCACAAATTCCCTGCATTGCATTACTGTAACTGCCTCAATGATTCAATTCTAACATCTAAGTTTCTCAATGGTATCTAAATTTGCATCCAATTTATTTATACTACTAAATAAATAGTCATTCTAATTTAGTTAAAATGAACAAATACTACCTTTCCAAGTATCAAATCTGGAAGCCCTGATCTTTTCAGGAAAACAGCAGCATCAGAAGCCAATACCCTTCCAGTATTGCCTGTATCGACCTGAAAAGATACAAACCATAAGCTGATGACAACCACAAAGACAAAATTATCATTATTTACCTGCCTTTGTCCCTGGGACTTGGGAGCTGGTTTTTTCAAAAAGGGAACAGGAATCCTTTGACTAACAAAAGCCAAGAAATACATGGAGAGCCACATGAGTAGAATCGACACATCTCGATAGCACTGGCAATTTACAGAAAGGTTTTTATTGCTCCTGTTATACAAATGAGAAAACTGAACCTCAGAGGAAGCACAGCAAAATTAGTGGAGTCATAACATTAACATATAACTTCTGACTCCAAGTCTTCTATAGTTACCATTTAAATTCTTTTTTTTTTTTTTAATTTTTTTTTTCAACGTTTTTATTTATTTTTGGAACAGAGAGAGACAGAGCATGAACGGGGAAGGGGCAGAGAGAGAGGGAGACACAGAATCGGAAACAGGCTCCAGGCTCTGAGCCATCAGCCCAGAGCCTGACGCGGGGCTCGAACTCACGGACCGCGAAATCGTGACCTGGCTGAAGTCGGACGCTTAACCGACTGCGCCACCCAGGCGCCCCTAAATTCTAATAAATAGGGAGGAAAGGGCAGCATTTGACAAATGGGAATAGGTGTATATGTTATCTATTTTTTCAAACATCTTTAAATCACTAACTTCTGCTTTCATACTTACTCTTAGAAACTGCAACACTTAAAAAAAATCAAAGCAGTATCAGCTCTAAGACCAGCAGTGATTCCATAACAAACTTAAAGAAATATTTTAAAAATTATTAAGTTCCTAAAGCACATTAAGGAAAACACGTCATTTTAATTGATGGGGACTTTCCTTTTAAACAGAATAACGTCAAGAACAGAAAAAAAGTTCAAAAAAATGACTCTCATTTCTGTTAAGATTTCCTAAAGTAAAATTCTGCTTGTAAAAACAAAAAGTAAATGTTTAAAAAGTCATGGGAAAGGTAACATGATACAAGGATATTTGTGAGCTGTTTTTCCAGTTTAGTTAAAAGATTAAGTTTGTTGTAAACACATACAAAACATTCCAGACAGGCCAATCCTAGCAAAAGGCAAAAAAGAAATCCTTTCTTTCAAGTGCTGGAACACGGGATAAACAAGGCACTCAGCAAAAAAGAAAGAATTGCCCAATCCAAATTTGGGTTAACAAGACAGTATAAAAAGGGTTGAGAAACCTGCCTCTAAAATTCTCCAGAACTCCTTCTTCTTTGCCTACTCCCTAACCAGGGTTGGGGGTGGTGGAAGGAAACATCTATCCCCAGCATGGCCTAAATAGAGAGGCTGTCAGAGGAAACACTGACCAAACTCTTATGAAATATTTATGTATCATATTCCAATTTTACTATCTTCCATTCATTTGGTTACTATAATAAACACAGCCATTTAGTCTCTGTCATCTACAGAAGTTTATGTTGTACTCTGATGCTTACCCAAAGGCTCTGCCATAAGCTACAGGCTAGAATCTGTGTCTTCAACAAAGACAAAGACAGTCTCAGGGCCTCATAGAAAAAAACTATCCCACATACTCTGAATTATTAACACTTCAAAATATAGACTTTGGGATAAAGACTTCTGAGCTGACATCATTTAGACTAATTCTCAGAATGTACTGCTGGATGGACTAAGTCATAATTTTGCAGGACTATGCAGTCCAGAAGTAGATATATTTCATGAAAACAGACTCCTGACCCAAGATGCAGGGAAAGAAGAATTAATTACACGTGACTGAATAAACTGTTGACAAATATTTAATTATGGTTATTAATTTGGGAAACTTGGTATTATTTTTAATATTCTATTTTCTAATGATATGTGGAAATCAATCAGTAAATCAATTGCACAAAATAAGGCCTATTTGAGAATAATTCTCTTTTATTCAGAAAGAATAAGCCACTATCATGGAATAAGGACAGACTTTATGTAGAGCCAAAGTCTAGAAAGCCCTCCCAAGAAAACTGGCCTGCAACCTGGTTTATAAGGCCCCAGTCTCAGAGGTAAAGCAAGGTCACTTAGCAGGCTAGGAGCCTTAGCAGATAGGGGAAACCTTAAGATGAGATAAATTCAGGGGCGCCTGGGTGGCTCAGTCAGTTAAGCATCTGACTCTTGGTTTCGGCTCAAGTCATGATCTCACAGTTTGTGAGTTTGAGCCTCGCATCGGGCTCCACTCTGATAGCGTGGAGTCTGGTTGGGATTCTCTTTCTCCTGCTCTGTCTGTCCCTCCCCTACTTGCTCTCTCTCTCTCAAAATAAATAAATAAACTTAAAAAAAAAAAGATGAGATAAATTCATTCAAATTCATATTTACTATAGATGAACTATGAGGGAAAGAATTTCTAGGGTTTGGATCCTAGTCTCAAGATAGAGGAGAAATAGCAAAGGCTTTAAAAACTACAATCCAAAATTTCAAGCAGAAATTAATTCTCCAGGCTCAGAAGATGTTCAATAGTGAATGTATGGCTGCATATTTGCAAGTCACACCCAAGGAGACTTATAATGGTTAATCAACTTGTTGTAATTATGTAAATAGGTCAAATTGTAGCCTTTTCTGATCATAATCAGGTGAGGAGATTGTTAGGAAAAGTGATCTAATATTGGAAATGGGCAAATGAGATTGTCTATACCCTCAAGAGATTATCCAGTGTATGTACCCCTGATTTACTTTCTATTTACTAGCCTCTTTTACACTATGCAGGAATAGAGGTTAAATTATAGAAAACCGATAACAATGCAATGATTCCTTTCCATAACAATAAATGAATTTTGTATTGTGGAGAATATAAATCTCTACAGTTCATATTCTCGTTTTTATATCTTACTGGTTCTCCCAGTAATTGAGGTAAATAAAATCCTTGACATATGTTCATTTTATATTTGTATGAGAGTCATAGTTTTAACTTTGTGAAAATTAAAGTTCAGTGAGTCTTAAAAACAACATAAAAGTCACTTCTATTTGGCTTATAATTAATTTGTATATTTATATCTGGATGAATACATCTAATGTTTTATGGATTTTATAATATATAGCTAACGTTATATGTTACATGGATAGAATGATATTTGAGATAGGTAAGTTAATTATCTCTTTTGTTCATTTTTCTGATAGCTTCTCAAAATCATTAAGCACTCAAAGCAGAAGGCTAAAGAACAAGAAATTGAAAACAAGACATGCCAAATGTGTTCTATTGGCTGGTAATCTGCAAGTATACAATCAATAACTGAACTTACCTTTTATGTTCAATCTAGAAAAACAAAGAAACAGAAATCTTACCTGTCTGTAGTACTTTTCATACACAGGATTCCCACTTGATAACTAAAATAAATAAATAAATAAATAAATAAATAAATAAATAAATAAATAAATAAATGTTATTCAATAATTTATACTATTATATTTGCATTCATTTAACAGATATTTGAGACATAAAATGAATAAGATTAAAATATCCTTCATTTCAAAAAGTTTGTTTTAGTTTCTCTTGGGAGGGAGGGAAAATGAATAAAGGCAGCCCTATAGATTACTAAGAATCAAGTAGAGTCAAGTAGAAAGGTGCCTGGGTGGTTCAGTCAGTTAAGCATTTGAGTTTGGCTCTAGCCCCATGATCTCACAGTTTGTGGGCTCTATGCTTACAGTGAGAAGCCTGCTTGGGAATCTCTCTCTCTCTCTCTCTCTCTCTCTCTCTCTCTACCCCCTCCCAAAACAAACTTCAAAAAGAAAAAAAAAAAAAAAGGAATCAAGTAGACAAAAAAATAAAACAATTTTAAAATTATTTTTGACATAAAAACTCCTTTTTCTCATGCAAAATTTTACCCAGAAACCCAAAATATAACAAATTAGGGGTGAAATACTTTGGTTAAAGACAGTTGAAAGGCTCAAACCTTTGGCATTCGCCCTCCACTCAAGTGTCCAAGGTCCCTATGAATACAACTCAAGTACCACTTCAATTAAACAATCAAATGAATACAGAAACAGATATACAAAAAGATGATGTTTACATCATCAGACCTGAAATGCTTGTAGGCAAGGAGTGCTGTTCAATTCATACCACAGTTCAAAGGGCTCCCTGGTCTGCTGATGAACAGATTTCCTATTCTCATTTCAAAGGCAGCTTAGGAGTATCAGTGTCTGAAGGCTCAAGTTCACCTGTACATGATTGGGTAAGAGTGTTCTGGAACCAGGAAGGGTATCCAAGAAGGCTTCATGGAAGTGACATCAGTGCAGGAATTTGAAGAATGGGGGGAAGGTGAGAAGGTGATTCTACACAGAGGTAAGGGCATACAATCAACAGAAAGCTCAGTTACATTTGAAAAGAACAGTAAGGAGTTGTGAATGGTGACAGGAATTGGAAGTAAGATTTTGAAGTTTTGTAGAAGATAACTTAAGAAAGGATTCATATGCCATGGTAAAAGTAAAGAAAATGAGAATGGGAAAAGGGAACAGATTCAAGAGTTATTAACATAGTATTAGGTCCAGGTGATAATTTGTGAAGAAGGGAAAATAGGATGGAAAGTAGAAGGCTACTTAGGAAATAATTTTAATGGGCCCAGCAGAGGACCTGAACACTAGAAATGGCAGAAAAGAAGAATATGGTCTGAATAAACATTTGTAAGATAGATTTTCAGGACTTATTAAGTAGATGAGGGGGCAAGAGAAGTCTAGCTAGAAATACGAAAATAAACACACAAAAAAATCTTCAAGCATCAAGGTTGGGGCTATAGCCTTAATGGGTATGAAAACTGGATTAAGAAATCAACATTCACTGAATGCCTACTTTGAGAACACATTATGCTAATAATCCTTGTGAGCCACATAGTATCATTCCAGTTTGCAAATAAGGAAATCTAGTGTGAGCCACATAGTATCATTCAAGTTTTCACGTGAGGAAACCTAGTATGAAGGTTAATTGTATGTGTCAATTTGGCTAGGCTAGCCCAGTTGTTTGGTCAAACACTCTTCTAGATGTTACTGTAAAGGTATTTTTTAATGTGATTAATATTTATATCAGTACACTTTGAGTACAGTAATGTGGGTGGGCCTCATCCAATCAGTTGAAGGTCTTAAGAAAAAAGACCGAAGCCTCCTGAAGAAGAAGGTATTGTCTCCAGAAAGCCATTAGATTCAGCAGCAACATCAACTCTCCCCTGCTGGCCTGCCCTACAGATTTAGGACTTGCCAGCATCCACAATTGCATAAGCCAATTCCATAAAATTAGTCAATCATTCAGTGTATGTGACTGTGTGTGTCTATCCTGTTGGTCCTGTTCCTCTGGAGAACCCTAATATACCTAGTCTCAGAAAGATTATTTGTCCAAGCTTTTATTTACTTTTTTTAAGTAGGCCTCACATGCCCAATGTGGAGTCCGAGGAGGGGCTTGAACTCACCACCCTGAGATCAAGACCTGAGCTGAGACGAAGAGTGGGATACTGGTGTGCCTGGGTGGCTTAGTTTGTTAAGCGTCCACTTCGGCTTAGGTCATGATCTCACAGCTCATGAGTTCGAGCCCTGTGTAGGGCTCTGTGCTGACAGCTTGGAGCCTGGAGCCTAATTCAGATTCTGTGTCTCCCTCTCTCTGTGCCCCTCCCCTGCTCGTGCTCTGTCTCTCTCTCTCAAAAATAAACATTAAAAAGAGAGAGAGAGAGAGAGAGAGAGAGTTGGATGCTTAACCAACTGAGCAATCCAGGCGCCCCAACTTGTCCAAGGTTTTAAACGGCAGAGCCCAGACTTAAACACAGGTCTATCTCACTCGAAGCTCCATGCTCTTTCACAGTATCATGCTCCTTTCCATATGTCCTGGTTTGCTCAGGACAGTCTTGATTTACAATCTGTTGTCCCAGCATCCCATCCAGTTTACCATTTGTCTCAGATTTTGCGTTTTCTTAAATGAACTATTATTATTAGTGGCAGTATTAAAATAAAACAAGATGAGGGGCACCTGGGTGGCTCAGTCAGTTAAGCCTCCAACTTCAGCTCAGGTCATGATCTTGCAGTTTGTGAGTTTGAGCCCCGCATCAGGCTCCATGCTCACAGTGCAAAGACTGCTTGGGATTCTCTCTCTCTCCCTCTCTCTCTGTCCCTCCCCAACTCGTGCTATCTCTGTTTCTTTCAAAATAAATAAACTTAAAAAAAAATAAAAACAAAAAAATAAACCAAGATGGATTTAGTACACCTCTACTGTATACATCTAACTTCTGGCCAAGCTATCAACTAACTAGTAGAGGGTAAGTGCTTTATCCACTTCTTCAAATGATGAAATCTGTAAGAGGACTAGTGATAATTCCATCTTTCTTTTCCCAATTCTTCGCAGATACAGTATCACTACCATCTTCTTTTCAAGAAACAGCATGCAGAAGACTCACTGAAAAGTATCCTCAAACACAAGCAACCTTAGAGGTTGCTAACTCCTTACACCCTTGTGGGATAGTGGAAGTAGTATTTGACACTGGTACTCCTGATGGCTATTTGGTATGCCTGTCACTGCAGTGACACGTACAAAGACCTGCAACATGCCCCAGGCCACCCACCAGCTGGCTAAGTCAGTGGGAAAGTACAGGCTATGGACAAATTAAGTATATGCAAGGAGTCAACAATAGTCTGAATTTTATTATTTACTGTATGGTATATAACTCTAGAACTACTTATTTTGTTGTTTGGCAATTGTTTTTTTATTATCCAAGAAGCCCTTTCAGAAACAATGAACTAAAAAGAAGAAATTGTATGTTTAATACAAAATTAAATACTCAGTTTTCATTTCTCTGAAAAATGGATAGATAGGTAATTTGCATAAAATTTTTGAAGCTACTGCTATTTATCATGGAGCTCTAGTGACATCACTGTTAATGAGTTAGCTACAACTGTCCAAATTTACAAATGTTTTCATATATCCACAGTTAAAATTTTAAGGATAAAAATGGTATTAGACACAAAAAAACAAAAAAAGAAAAACTCATGCATACTCTCCTTGCAACCTGTCATCTGATTTTAAAGACTGGAATCATTGGAAAACTGACTTCATAAATGCAACCTAAGTGTCTCAGTACTGAATCTTTTTGAAAACAAGTCCTCTAGAAATTGGTTGTACATTGCTCAAAATCAATTGAGAATCTTTAATCAAAAGTTGAAGTTCAATGAATAAAGTTCCAAAAACACTTCAGCTTTTGAAGCTTTTAGCAAATACCAATTATTATAAACCAAATCTGCCAAGACACTGAAACATACTCCTCAAAAACAAGGCAAGAACTAAACAAATTAAATGATGAGGGTTCAAAGAATATGTAAGATTTAATTCTGAAATTCTATAATTATACTTTGTAATGAATTATAGGAGTTCCATCAAAAGATTCCTGCTATTTTTAACTGGATACATTTATAGTCTGTACTGGAATAAAATGAAATTATAGAAAGCCTACAATTTTGCACTAAATTTAGTGAAACATAAAATAATCATAAAGAGGGACAACTTCTATGACAAGATTTGTCTTATAAAAATATTTGTCAAAGAGAGTACCTTAATAGACGCCTGTAACACCTCCTGTAAAAATATTGGGGCTAACAAATTCATAATTTTCAATAAGAAAAAAATGAGAATTAAGAATATACTTCATTTAGCAATTTTTTTCCCTGAACTAACCAGGTACATCACAACAAATAGAGTACATTAGCAATTAATATTACTGGTTACAGGAGTAAACTGTGAAGATTAACTACAGCAGACAATTTTATGAATAAATTTAAACTAGTTAAACTGCACTGGAAAATAATTACATTCTTCAGAAAGTATCAGTGACACAATATTAGAGACACTTATGGCTAAGAAATGATTAAAAAAATACCAAAAAAAATTCTATTTGTGTTTTTTAATATTGACAATGTAAAACCTTAACTTTGTTATAGCAAAGAACAAATGTACTTTAGTACATTTTGTTTTTGAAAATTGTCTCTGACTAGAACTCCTTTACTAATCTACCAATGTAATGAAATCATTTTGCTGGCCAAAAAAAAATTAAGTATTTCAAAAAACTTACAGAATTCTAAATATTTATAAATGGCCCTTTCATTCTCAAAAATGTCCAGGTTGAATGAAAAATTGTATACTCACCCTACTTACAAGAGTAAAAAGTAAAAAGACAAGAGTAAAAATACTTTTCCAGAGGAAGCAAATGAAATACATTCCATCAATAATGAAGAGTTAATTTTTAAAGATAGTTCAGTTGAATTTTTAGTACCCAGAAAAAAAATCTCATATACAGAAATTCTGAGCTCCAAACTATACCTTATTAATCATCATGTTACAGACATCACATTGGTTACTACATAAACACATCTGAGAAGGCATTAGCTCACTAAAGTGTTGTAAAGTACACCCTGTGCTGATTAGTATACTAATACGATACAGCTAAATGAGAATGGAAAAAGCCACCCAAATTGCCAATTCACTCATCAAGCAAGAATACCAATGAGCATTTTTGTTATGTCTCAGTAAAAAAAAAAATTTTTTTGTTGAAATATGATCATCTTAGATCAAAAAGAATTCACACATACACAACACACACAATGAATGCAGACAGAAAAAAATTTGAAAGGCAGAGCTAAAATGGTAATAGTGATGGGACGCCTGGGTGGCTCAGTGTCCGACTTCAGCTCAGGCCAATGTTCTCACGGTCCGTAAGTGCGAGCCCCGCGTCGGGCTCTGTGCTGACAGCTCAGAGCCTGGAGCCTGCTTCAAATTCTGTGTCTCCCTCCCTCTCTGACCCTCCCCCGTTCATGCTCTGTCTCTGTCTCAAAAATAAATAAACATTAAAAAATAAATTAAAAAATTAAAAAAATGGTAATAGTTATTATCTCTGAAAAATGGGATCATAAATTATTTTTACATTCATCTTTGTACTACTGTGTATTCTGTGAAAACATTTTTTATAATAAGCACACCCTACTTTTATAAGTAAAACAAAAAAGCCATTTTCAATTTGAGGAAAAACATAAAACTCCAAAATTCTGAAATCAGTATTCAAAATTGCATATGGGGGGTGCCTGGGTGACTCAGGTGGTTTGAGCATCTGACTCTTGATTTGGGCTGAGGTCATGATCCCAGGGTCATGGGACTGAACCCCACATCAAGCTCTGTGCTGAGCATGGAGCCTATTTGGGATTCTCTCCCTGTATCCCTCTCCCCCCCTCCCCCACTCATGCTTTCTTTCTCTAAAATTAAAAAAAAAAAAAAATGCATATGAATTTTAGCATCTAAATTAATTTCTAAAGGAAAACTTTTAAACTACAGTTCTCAAGACAAAAATCTGATCTTTTAAAATTCTAACATTATTTAAAAGCAATTATTTATTAATTAGCTATATAATAAACTCTTATCAGTTGCCACAAAGTAAAATATTCATAAATGTAAGAATTCCTTCTCAAGAGTCAGTAGCTATTTATTACTACTCTGAAAAAATGTTAAGTGCTTATAATAGATGTTAGAAAGTAAATACAGTTTTGTAAAAAAAAACTCAAGTTTTGGTATCAGATAGGCCTAGATTCAAAGTCCATTCCATTACTTTTTAGATGATCTTGAACAATTTACTTCACCTTTTTAAAAAGCCTGTCTCCTTATCTATAAAGTGCTAATAATGTCTATTTTTCATCCGTCTTATATGAATTAAATTAATTGAAATAAAAAGAGATGATTGTTTCCTAATATCCTTTCTTCTCTTCTTTCTTTAGTAACAGCATCCCTAAGCTTTTTTTTTTCAATATATGAAATTTATTATCAAATTGGTTTCCATACAACACCCAGTGCTCATCCCAAAAGGTGCCCCCCTCAATACCCATCACCCACCCTCCCCTCCCTCCCACCCCCCCATCAACCCTCAGTTTGTTCTCAGTTTTTAACAGTCTCTTATGCTTTGGCTCTCTCCCACTCTAACCTCTTTTTTTTTTTTTTTTTCCTTCCCCTCCCCCATGGGTTTCTGTTAAGTTTCTCAGGATCCACATAAGAGTGAAACCATATGGTATCTGTCTTTCTCTGTATGGCTTATTTCACTTAGCATCACACTCTCCAGTTCCATCCACGTTGCTACAAAAGGCCATATTTCATTCTTTCTCATTGCCATGTAGTATTCCATTGTGTATATAAACCACAATTTCTTTATCCATTCATCAGTTGATGGACATTTAGGCTCTTTCCATAATTTGGCTATTGTTGAGAGTGTTGCTATAAACATTGGGGTACAAGTGCCCCTATGCATCAGTACTCCTGTACCCCTTGGGTAAATTCCTAGCAGTGCTACTGCAGGGTCATAGGGTAGGTCTATTTTTAATTTTTTGAGGAACCTCCACACTGTTTTCCAGAGCAGCTACACCAATTTGCATTCCCACCAACAGTGCAAGAGGGTTCCCGTTTCTCCACATCCTCTCCAGCATCTATAGTCTCACAGCATCCCTAAGCTTTACCTGGACATATGGACACCTAGCTAAAGCTACATTTCCCAGCCTCTCTTACAATCCCAATTCTCCCAATGGAATGAGGATGTAAATAATGTGTCCAACTCCAGGTTATGTACCTACAGGGAAGGAGAATGCTTTCTACCTCCTAGTCCTTCTTCTCGCTGGCCAGAATGAAGATATGGTAGCAGAACATGGAACAGCGGTCCAGACTGAGATGGAAAACATGGCTGAGAATAAAAGAATGATAAGAGAAAAAGGGCGTAGATCCCTGACACTATCATGAAGATGCCGTATCAGCCCTATACCATTTACTCTACCTGGACAGTTACTTGAGGAAGATAAACTCTCTTGTTTAAGCACTATGATTTTGGCTTGAACCAACACCCTGAAGTAATGCAACAAAGAAAAAAAAAAGATCTATTTTTATTAAGAAAAAAATCATTTAAAGTATAGTAAACTTTAGTAAGAAAAAAATTATTAAAAAAAAGTATAGCATACTATACTATCCTAAGGCAGGTTGCATTATAATTCTCAATCATTTATTCTCCTCTTATAAAAGTATTAACATCCCTGCCTGCTGCCGTGTGACTTGTAGTGCCTCTCTATGGCAAGAACAGCCCTACTGCTGGCTTGGCCATTTGACTTACTTTGGCCAGTGAAATAGGAGAAACTTCCAGTTCCAAGTTAGAAGCCTTAAGAACTATTGTGTGTTTTCACCAACTCTTGCTCTTTTCTCTCTACCAAGAGAACCGTACATCACAAATAGGGGGTGCTCTTTCACTCTGGATCCTAAAATGAAAAAGAATCGTAGTGTAGAACCATAGATGATTACTAGGAGAACCTATAACATGAGCAATAATTAAACTTTTGCCATTGTAAGCTACTGATGTTTTTGGTTATTTCTTACTCAAAATAATTTTGCAAAAGTTAACATATAGATAATCTAACACCAAAGTATACCAGGTAGTAAAAGAAGAAGGAAGAAGGAAGAAGGAGGAGGAGGAGGAAGAGGAGGAGGAGGAGGACCTGATTACTAGGGAAATCCATAGGTTAGTAAATAAATATCAAGAATTGCTTCATATGGAATTTTTAGTTTCATCTCTGGGGGGTTATATGGGAGGTAGATGCTACATCATAGGACTTTTGAGAGACTGATTCTATAATACACAAAATGAACTGAAACTTTAAATAGTGTTAGGCTTATTATAAATGGTTATAGTACAATGTGGGGAAAAGAGGTAAAAACAGAGAAAGGACCTCTAAAACATAATTTTTATCTTTTTTCCATTAATCACAAGGTCACACAATAAAGAATAACCAGTGAATAAATTAATAAAATGAAGAGGGGAATGGGTATGAACATAAAGGAGTAACATAAAAACCTTTGTGATGGAACAGTTCTTTATCTTAATTACTGTTAGTTACATGAATCCACACATGATAAAACTGCATATGCATAGTCCATCAACTGATGAATGGATAAAGAAATCGTGGTTTATATACACAATGGAGTACTACGTGGCAATGAGAAAGAATGAAATACGGCCTTTTGTAGCAACGTGGATGGAACTGGAGAGTGTTAGGCTAAGTGAAATAAGTCATAGAGACAAAGACAGATGCCATATGTTTTCACTCTTATGTGGATCCTGAGAAACTTAACAGAAGACCATGGGGGAAGGGAAGGAAAAAAAAAAAAAAAAAAAAAAAAGGTTAGAGAGGGAGGGAGCCAAAACATAAGAGACTCTTACAAACTGAGAACAAAGTGAGCGTTGATGGGGAGTGGGAGGGAGGGGTGGGTGGGTGATGGGTATTGAGGAGGGCACCTGTTGGAATGAGCACTGGGTGTTGTATGGAAACCAATTTGACAATAAATTTCATATTTTTAAAAAAACTGCATATACATAGAACTACATACATACAAACATGCACAAAAATATCTATAAAACCAGGGCACCTGGGTAGCTCAGTCAGTAAAGCGTCCAACTTGGGCTCAGGTCATGATCTCGTGGTTTATGGGTTCAAGCCCCACATCAGGCTCTGTGCTGACAGCTCAAAGCCTGGAACCTGCTTCAGATTCTGTATCTCCCCCTCTCTCACCCCCTCCCATGCTCATGTTCTGTCTCTCAATAATAAACGTTAATTTTTTTTTAAATAATAAAAAAAAAAACTATAAAACCAATGACATTTGAATAAGGCCTGTGAATTGTGCCATGGTCAATTTCCTAGTTTTGCTATTGTACCATAGTTATATGAAGTATGACAATCAGGGACAACTGGGTAAAGGGTATATGGGACCTCTCTGTACTTTTTTGCAACTTCCCATGATAAGGTGGTGTTGAAGACCACTGTGAAATAGAGAGGTGAAAATCAAGACAGAGAGCCTGTCTGTAAAGGCAAACAGATACAAAAATCTGGATAACAAAAAGGAGACAATGGAATAGTTTTTATTTTTCCAGAAAAACCACCCAAAATCTTTTTTGTTTTGCTCTCTCTAAAAATTTAAGAAAATGAGTAACAACTCATTACTAGTAGACATAAAAGGTAAGTGTTATATAATGCCACAATTTTCTGGGTAATTTGCCATACAAGTATTTTTAACATATTAACACACAAAAGTTCAGCTACTTAGAATATAGCCATCTAATACTTCATTTTCAAGAGAACGGAGGAACCAGAAGGAGGAACTAGCCCTAACATTCTTTTAACTATTCCATCACAATCACAACCACCAACTTCTTTAATGTTGGAACAGCAACTCCAAAGGCCAAAGTAACAAATGAATACAACAAGAAGAGCCTATGCATTTATACACATTTATTTACTCAGTATGAATGGCTTTCAAGTTTGGAGACTAAAACCTTCTGACAGACTTGTAATGTCTAAACAGACTTGTATATTTCACAGTACAAAGGAAAACAGGATAAAGACAAGAATGAAAAAATAAAAGGGAGCAATGGTGATCAACAGCAATCCAAACTGACAAAGGAAACAGTAATCTGAAGCTGTCTGAAGAGTCCAGAGAACGTCAATAAAAATGAAACTTTAGAAAGGAAAACAACCCTGAAACTGAGTAGAGGTGGAGAAAAGCAAGTCATGTGAGCAGTCCTCACCTTTAAAGCTAGTGAGAAGGTGCTCAAAGAGACACAAGCAGCCATCTGAGCAGTTCCCTTAGAGAATCCACAGTATCAACCCTCAGCTCTGTGAGTCACAACTCATTTAATAATTTAACAAACATGTACTGGATGCCTTCTAGGGATACAGCAATAGGTTTATATGTCTGGGGTTACAAAAATCATACATGGCTCCTGCCCTCAAAACAGCTTACACTATAATAAAAGTTTCAGTGTTCCATTCTGCAAATGTGCTAACATCTCATGTTAGTCCCATAACAAACCATTATAAATTGGTAACATAACAGTAGTACTATAAGACTAGTATTGCAAAGAAAACTTTGAAAACCTAGACCTAAGAATATATTTGCTTTGGAGATGATCAGAACCAAAAGGTACTTTAAGTAGAGAAAAGGATTTCAAAAGATGACATACCTGTATGCTACTGAAAAACAATGGGCATAAACAGACCGTAGCAGCAACTCAGACCAATAATGAACTAGTTTTATTAAATCCAGTTCAATCTGACCAAAAATCTAAGTGGCAGAGTGACAATGAATAGAAAGAGTAGCTTTGGTCTCTCACCAGAAGATAGTTAAGTCCTACACATGCCAGTATAGTTACCCCAAAATAAAGAGAAGTCACTGGGAGAAGCATTATCTTTAAGCAGGAATAATATATGAATTTATAAACATTCAAATAAGGAAGAAATGAAACAAAATAACTATCTCCTGCATTTGTATAGCACTTTACCTTTTTTTTTTTTTTTTTTTTTTTTTTTTTTAACCAAGGACATTCACAACCTCACCTCAGGCCCTTTTTCTACACTAACCCAGATGATCACATCAAGTCCCACGATATCAATACCACACTTATACTGATGACTATCAAATGGGTATCTTTAGTTCAAACCCCTTTTCTGAACTCCAAATTTACATAAACCATCTACTTTACATCTCCACTTGGGTATCTCCCAAACATCTGAAAGACTTGTATTTTTTTTTTCTCCAAAAACCCATTCCTATCCCCGGCACAAACCATCTAGATGCACAAGCCAAATACCTGAGTCTACCTGTCCCTCACTGTCTGTTTTCAATCCATCAGCAAGTCCTATCAACTCTAATTCCAAGATATACATTGAACTCATCCAACTCTCTCATATCTCAGTTCATATCTTGTCTTTACTACTACTACTACAAACTTTTTTTTAAAGTTTATTTATTTTTGAGAGAGAGAGCGGGGGAGCATCGGAGAGAGAGGGGGACAGAGGATCCAAAGCAGGCTCCGCAATGACAGCAGAGAGCCCAATGCGGGGCTCAATCATGAACAGTGAGATCATGACCTGACCCAAAGTTGGACACTCAACCGAGCCACCCAGGCACCCCTGTAACAAACTTTTATCCACCCTCTCAGCCTTTATTCTTGCCTCTCCATACAGAGTATACAGTGGTCATATAAAAATATAAATCAGGACATAATGTTACCCTGTTTAAACCCCTCAATGGCTTCTTATTTGACAAAAAAAATAAAATCCAAACTCTTTGCCATGGCTTGGAATTGCTGCCAGTCTCTGCTCACCTCTCCAGCCTAATTTAGGGCCACTAACTTCACTCTGATATTTCAATTCTTCTAAAAGTACAAATTCTGTCTTAATTCACAGCTTTTGCATGCATCATTCTCTCTTCCTAAAAAGCATAGTTGGTATCTTCATTTACTTAGCTTAAATGTTACCCACTCTAAGATTTTTTTGGATCATCATAAAGTAGGTCCTCTTCTCTTTTATTTTCTTCCTTAGCTTTGCTTGTTTCCTTCAGAGACCTTAATATAACTTGTTTTAATTTTGTCTGTGGTTTTTTTTGTGTGGGTGGCCCTCACTATAAGATGAGCTCCATGACAGCAGAAGCCCATGCCTATCTTGTTCATCATATCCCCAATACCTAGCATGGTACCTACTTACAGAAGCACTCAATAAATATTAGTTGAATGAATGATTATTAATGAAATTCCTTCTTGCAGTAAATTCCCAAATACTGCTGGGAGTATAAATTCATTTATTCAAAATTTATTGACAACCTACTACTTACCAAAGACTGAGCTAGGCACAGTGATACACGGTCCCTTCTCTCAGAGAGTTTACTGTCTACAGTAGAGAAAGAAAAGGGTAAACAAGACATTTTTTCCTCAACCTCTTCTGAGAATGTTCCCTTCACCACCTAACATGAAATAATACTTGGTCCTTTCCTAAAGAAAAAGCTAGACACATCTTTTCTCCGAATGTTACTTTCAACCCCCTCTTTTAAATGAAACTCAAACTCTCACCTCCCTCTCAAATGGTCCATTTTTTATAACTGTCCTACCTCAGGGTCCAGAAATGGGATTAAAATGCTCTTTGATCATTTCTGCAGCTTGTCCACATTATACTACTCAACTTTTTGTTTCAAAAACAAAACAAAATAGAGGCACCTGGGTGGCTCAGTTAAGGATATGACTTCAACTCAGCTCATGATCTCACAGGCCATGCGTGGGTTTGAGCCTCACATCGAGCTCTGTGCTGACAGCTCAGAGCCTGGAGCCTGGTTTGGATTCTGTGTCTCCCTCTCTCTGCCCCTCCCCCACTGGTTCTCTCTCTCTCTCTCTCTCTCTCTCTCTCTCTCTCTCTCTCTCTCAAAAATCAATAAAACATTTAAAAAATACATTAAAAACAGGAGCACCTGGGTAGCTCAGTAAGTTAAAAACACACTTCGGCACTTCGGCTCAGGTCATGATCTTGCGATTTGTGGGTTTGAGCCCTGTGTCAGGCTCTGTGCTGACAGCTCAGAACCTGGAGTCTGGAGCCTGCTTCGGATTCTGTGTCTCCCTCTCTCTCTCTCTGCCCCTCCACCTCTCACACTCTGTCTCTCTCTCTCTCAAAAATAAAAACGTACATTAAAAAACTTAAAAAAATAACTTAAAAACAAAATAAAGCTCTACTTTTTTTTCTATTTTATGTTTTTAAGTTTTTACTTAAATTCTAGTTAAAAAGCTCTACTCTTTTGAACCTCTTACCTTTCAACAAAATTACTCTCTCCTCTTCCTTAACACTGGTATCTTTTAACCTGGTCTCTCTACCCCATGTAAGGCTTTGGAACCTGACTCATTGTCTTCCTCTTTACTCTAAACCTCATCAATGGATTATTTCACCATTGACTTAACCCATCCAACAACCTGGCTTCTTACTTCCCAGACCTCTTAACTCCAATGGTCTCTCCAAAACACAGAGTTATACATATATGTTATGGCCCAGTCACTCTCTTACTCCCATGGTAATAGCCTTCCCAGCCTTTCTACCTTTACCTGCACACACTTTTCCTCCTAAATCATTACTTTGAGTACCTTGTTCTCCAAACATAACCTCTTCTTTCAAGTTATCATCTTTTGCCTCTATAACACGGACCCTTTCACTTGGACTCTAAACCATCAGACCCCTTCTTTGTTGTACTTTCCTCCTCATTCAGTTTAGATACGGTGTATCATTTTGATAATATTCTTGCTAATATCTTGAATTCTCTTGCTCCTCTTGTCTTTTGGTCACACCAACATAGCAAAATCCCAAACCTTGATGAATTCAACTACCCCCTTTTCTTTGAGGTTGCAGCTGAGAAAGTCACTCAACAGGACAGACTGGAATTCATGATAACTACATTGGTTTTCTAGAGCTGCTATAAAAAAGTACCACAAACTGAGTGACTAAGGACAATTAATTTACTGACCATCTGGAAGCCAGAAGTCCAAAATCAAGGTGTTGGCAGTGCCAATCTCCCTCTGAAGGCACTAGGAAAGGACCTGTTTCAGGTCCCTAATTTTGGTAGTTTTGTGGCTTATGGCAACATAACTCCAATCTTATGGCATTCTTCCTGTGTGTATGCCTGTGCCCAAATTTCTGCTTTTGATGAAGACATCAGTTATATTGGATTAGTTGCCCACCCAACTCCAGTATGACCTCATCTCAACTAATTACATCTATAATGACTCTAATTCCAGGTAAAGTCACATTCTAGGACTTCAACCTATGAATTTGAGTGAGGAGAGACACAATTCAACACATAACAACCAGTAATCTCAATTCTTTCTGACAAACCTACTCTTCAACCCATTCTCTACAGCAACTATTTTGGGAACAAATGTGAACTTTAGTCAATCCAATCAGACAAAATCTCAGTTCTTTCATGGGAACTATCATAGAAGAGATTCTCTCTTCCACTGCACTAGAAGTTACAAAGACCACATGCCTGAAGCTTTACAAACATCTTAGTGCTACCATGGGAAAACCTGTCTGAGACTGGAGCCAAGATATGAAGGAAAAACTGAAAAGTGACATCACTGAGACCCTAACACATCTGAAAACAGCTCTACTCCCAGGTCTATCAACTACATAAACTAACATATTCCCTTTCCATTTAAGAACTGGCGTTTCCTATCACTTGCGTAAAAGGGTTCTGATGTAAGAACAGATAAAACTGGCTAATAAAGTAAATTTTATATACTTCTTGACTGGTTTTCAGAATAACACAGATCGAAGAATAAAACTTTATTCTTTACTATTTCAGTTATTTTCATACTATAGACCTAACATTTTTTAAAAATCCACACAGGGGTGCCTGGGTGGCTCAGTCAGTTAAGTGTCAGACTCCTGATTGCAGCTCAGGTCATGATCTTACAGGTTTGTGAGTTCAAGCCCCCACTTCACACTGACAGTGCAGAGTCCACTTGGGATTCTCCCTCTCTCCCTCTCTCTCTGCCCCTCCCCCACTCAGGTTCCCTCTTTCAAAAATGATAAAATAAACTTAAAAAAAATCCACATAATCTTCGTTTGTCTCAAGTATAATTGGGAATAAACACCATTTCTTAAATAAGCTTCTTAAAGTAAACTAAGAAAACATGCATGTTTACATGTTTATTAGTTGTTTATTTCAAAAACAGCAAAGAACTTGTTAAAAAGAATTTTCATTATTATGACAACTTACAAAATGGGAGAGAGAGTAAACCCTCACAGTCTACCACTGACACCCAACTCTGTAGGATGATTAATAGCCTGAACTAATAGGTTTGATTGGTAAAAGTTGGCCTGTACTAATAGAAGGCAAACATGCTTAAATTTAATACAGATAAATGAAGATTAGCTTATTCAATAGCTTTGCACAAATAAAATTAAAAATTCACAATTAATGGGGTACCAGAGACCCAAAAGAATCAGCAATGAAATGTTGTTTTTCTTTTTTTAATTTTTTTAATGTTTTTACTTATTTTTGAGAGAGAGAGAGACACACACACACACACACACACACAGAGCATGAGCGGGGGAGGGATAGAGAGGGAGACACAAAATTTGAAGCAGGCTCCAGGCTCTGAGCTGTCAGCACAGAAGCCAACACAGGGCTCGAACTCATGAGCTGTGAGATCATGACCTGAGCTGAAGTCGGACACTTAAACGACTGAGCCACCCAGGTGCCCCCATCAGAATAAATTTTTTTTAAATCATGTCATCTACAGAGATAATTTTATTTTTTTCCTTTCTAATTTGGATGACTTTTATTTCTTTTTCTTGCCTAATTGCTCTACCTATAATTTCCAGGACTATGTTGAATGGAAGTGGTAAAAGCAGTCACGCTCATCTTGCTCCTCATCTTAAAAAAGCTTTCAGTCTTTCAACACTTAGTATAATGCTAGCTGTGGGTTTTTATATATGACTTTTATCATATTGAGGAAGTTCCCTTCTATTGCTAGTTCACTGAGTATTTTCATCATGAAAGGGTGTTGAATTGTCAAACGCTTTTTCTGCATTAATTGAGATGATCATGTGGGTTTTTTTCCCCCTTCATTCTATTAACGTGGCATATTACATTGATTGATTTTCATATGATGAACCATCCTTGTAAGTGTTTCATTGTCTTTTCCTGGAAATATATCCACAAACCAGGAAATAAAAAGCATCCTTTTAGAGCCAAATGACTAAACTTTGACCGGAAAAATACTGTCAACTCATCTGTACTGTAATGTGAAAAGATCTGTTGCTTTTCAATCCCTAGTTTAGTAAAATACTAGCAGGATGTTAGTCAGTCACACACAGTCCACCAATTTGTCATCTGGCCTACTTAGCATACTCCTCTCTTCAAATGCAAGTTTTGCTCTGGTGGTTGTCTACTGATCACTCATACAGACTCTGCAGAGAATTACCTACACCAGAAACTGTAATTGCTTAACCTCTATCTGGAAAGTAGTAGGAGTAAGAATTTCTACTGGCATTGGAGTAGGGGATAATTTTGGTGAATGGGTACAGAAACAATATTCAACTAGTCTCAATTTCAAGTATTCTGTAATAATTAGTGGACCATTTGTTTTTCATTTCTAGTTAAGGAAGTACAATAACTCTGGCTGGAGCACTTACATGAACAGTAAACTTGACAAGGGATTATTGAGGGAAAGCAGCTAGGAAGATTAAAGATAACTAAAATGACCTATTTTGCTTAAAGCTCGCAGTTCAGGGTCAATTGGAATATTATACAATTATGCTTTACACTAGATAGTTTATGTGAATCAGTAGAAGACTCAATGCATTAACATGCTAACACATCAGTCATTTCCTATTTATACAAACTGCTGATCCATTCATCATGTGTCATTGCACTAGGCACTCTTGACAGAGAGATGAACAAATAGGACTTCTTTCCTCTCCCGTAACTTAGTCTTAAGAGAAAAAAAAAAGAAAAAGAAAGAAATTGTAACACAATGGCTAAATACAAAAACGTATTTAATGCACTAAGCTGTCAGACAAATAAGAAAGTATTAATATATTGTACTTACTATCATTATTACCAGGCAGAAACAAAGTACAGAGAGAAATATACTAAGGAAATACAAAGTTTAAAAACTTGTTTGTTCATTCATTATTCATTCATTTAGACATTTGTTGTACATCTATATGCATTGATATTGGGAATACTAAAATAAGTGAGAAACCATAGTCCCTGACATTGAACACTCAAGTCTAGAGGGAAAAACAGACAATAATAGTCTACTGTGATAAGTGCAACAAGAGGAAGTAAATATAGTTGCTATGGAATCAGAGATACCTAAAGGAGACAAAAGAGGAAAAATCAATAAAAGTCAGGTCTGAATTATTTTATAACAAATAGAAAAAGCTGAGGAAGTCACTTACAAGTGACATCTAAATTAAATCTTAAAGGAACCAGTCAAGCAACTGTAAAGAGTACTCCCATCTCAAGGCCCCTACACTTGCTTGTTCCATCTACCTGGAACGTGTCCATAGATACTCATATGGCTTACTTCTTATTTCATCAAACGCTGATCAAAATAAACTTCCTCAGAGGGGCCTTTCTGACCATCCTATCTAAAGTTGCTCCCAATAGCACCCTCTTCTCTTACCCCACTCTTACTGTTTTTCCTAGCTCTCATCACAATTGGACACACTTATCTATTTGTTTCTGTTGGTCTCCCTCACTAGAAGTATTAACCCATGGGGCCAACGACTGTCTTGCTTACTATGTGTCACAGTACAGACACCAGTGCTTGATCGATAGGAGGTACTCAGTATCTATCAAATGAATAAAGCAAAGAAGAGCCAGAAAAATTCAGGCAGAGCAAGAAAAATGTACAGAAGAAAGTTATGAAAAATGGGCCATGGCTGGGTACTCTTGACCAATAATAATTGTAATAGCAAATATTTTTATTAAGGATTCACTTATGGGCCAAGCACTATTCTCAGCACTTTATTTGTATTATCTCATCTAATCTTCACAATCTATAAAATAGACACACTTATTCACATTTTACATATGAAGAATCTGAAACACAAGGAGATTAAATGAGGTACCCAAATTCACATAGCTAGCAAATGGCAGAACTAGAATTCCAAGACAAGCAGTACAATGCCAGGGCTCATTTAACCACTCTTTTAACCACTGCCCCAAAGCATAGAGAAATGATAACCTCTCTGGGTTGTTTCTACATATGTTTAAAAAAAGAAAGAAAAATATCTACTATAAGCAGTCTTCGTGAATATTATATGTTTCATATACTTAAAATACTTATATATTACACATCAGTAGTTTTTTCAGAATATGAACTACATTTACCATGCAAAAGGCTAAGTAAATCCCCCGCCCCCAAGTTTCTGATTCTGATTCATAGTGGGACTGAGTGAGGTCTAAGAATTTGCATTTCTAAGAAGTTCTCAGACGATGCTGATATATACAAGTTCACTCTCAAGAAACCCTGAGCTACATAACCAAAATGTGAATTAATAATACTTTCAAATAACATAGGTTTCTTGAACAATCAAACGCTGAACTAGGCACCTTCAAGGTACTGTATATACATGTGCATGCTTTCCTCTAAAGATCAGGGACAAAACAAGAATGTCCACTCTCGACACTTCTATTCAACCTTGTATTAGAGGTCTTAGCCAGCGAAATTAGGCAAGAACATTGCATAAAAGGCATTCAGATTGGAAAGGAAGAGGTAAAACTCTATTCATAGATGACATGATCTTATACAGTACATAAAACTTCCTAAGGAATCCACTAAAAACCTATTAGAACTAACAAATGAGTTCTGTAAGGTTGCAGGATACAAGGTCAATATACAAAAATTAACTGAATTTTTATACACTTGCAATGAATATGAAAACGAAATTAAGAAATCAATTCCATTCAAATAACAAGAATAAAGAAGAATAAGATACTTAAGAATAAATTTAACAAAAAAGTACAGAACTTACACTCTAAAAACTATTAGACATTGTTGAACAAAATTAAAGATATATAAGATGGGGGAAAAAATCACATGTTCATAGATTGGAAGACTTAACACTAAGATAGGTATATTCTCCATACCAATTTACAGACTCAAAGCAATCTCTATGAGAATTCCAAATGCTTCTTTGTAGAAAAGGATAAGCCAATTCTAAAATTCATATGGGATTGCAAGGAACCCAGAGTAGCCAAAAACAATCCTGAAAAGAAAAACAAAGTTACAGGACTAACACTTCTCAATTTCAAAACTTACCACTAACACCCCTGTAATAAATATTCCCAATACAGCTTTATTAGATGTTCAAGCTTCAGGATAAGGTTCAGTAGCCATAGCTGTAGTATAACCAAACACTACAAGCATGTCCCCTAAGTAAATTTAAAAAACTATTAAACCTAAAAAAGATCCCCCGAAATTTAATACAATACCACAACTGATACCACCAGCCACAATCAAACCAAACCCACCATAAATTGGAGAAGGCTTTGAAGAAAAACTTACAAAGCTTACTACGAAAATTGTACTTAAATACAATGTATGTTATCATTATTCTCACATGGAATCTAACCATGACCAATGATATGAAAAACCATCGTTGTATTTCAACTATAAGAATTTAATGACCAACATTCGAAAATCACACCCCCTCATTAAAATCATTAACCACTCATTTATCGACCTACCTGCCCCGTCCAATATCTCAGCATGATGAAATTTCAGCTCCCTATTAGGAGTCTGCCTAATCCTACAAATTCTTACAGGCCTTTTCCTAGCTATACACTACACATCAGACACAATAACCGCCTTCTCATCAGTCACCCATATCTTCCATGATGTTAACTATGACTGAATTGTAATCAAGACAGTGTTGTACTACACAAGGATAGACATATAGATCAACACGATAGAAGTAAAAGTCCAGAAATAATCTCATGGCATCTATAGTCAAATGATTTTTGACAAAATCATTTGGTGTGGAAAGAACAGTCTTTTCAACAAATGGTGCTGTGACAACTGGAGATTCACGCGAAAGTATGAAGTTGGACCATTATCTCACACCATGTACAAAAAACTAACTCAAAACAAATCAAAGACCTAAGTGTAAAAGCTAAAATTATAAAACCCTTAGAAGAAAACATAGGGATAAATCTTTATGACCTGATATTTGCCAAAAAATTCTTGTATATAACACCAAAAGCACAAGTAACAAAAGAAAAAAAAACAGATAAACTGGACTTCATCAAAACTTAAAAGTTGTATGTATCAAAAGACACTGTCAAGAGAGTAGAAAGACAACCCACAGAATGGGAGAAAATATTTGCAAATCATATATCTCAAAAGGGATTTATATCTACAATATATAACGAATACTTACAACTCAATAACAAGAAGACAAATAACTCAATTGAAAAACTGGCAAAGGACATCAATGAACATTACTCCAAAGAAGATATACAAATGGCTAAAAAGCACATGAAAAAATGGTAGGCATCATTTGTCATCAGAGAAATGAAATCAAAACCACAATGAGATACTATTTCACAGCCACTAGGATTCTGGGCACAGCTAGAATCGAAAAGTCAGATAACAATTATTAAAGAGGATGTGGAATCTCATACACAGCTGGTAGGAATGTAAACTGGTGCCGCTGCTTTGGAAAACAGTCTGGCAATTCCTCAAGCAATAAATCATAAAGTTACTATGTGACCTGATAAATATCCATCGGATATAAAAACATATATCCACACAAAAACCTGAACATGAATGTTCATAGCAGATTATTTATAATAGCCAAAGGAGAAAACAACCCAAATGTCCATCAACAGATGAATGGATAAAGAAAATGTAGTATAACTATACCATGAAATATTATTTGGCCACAAAAAGTAATGAATACTGATACTTACTACAACTTGGATAAACCTCAGAAACATTATGTTAAGAGAAAGAAACCTGGGAATGCAAGCTGGTACAGCCACTCTGGAAAACAGTATGGAGGTTCTTCAAAAAACTCAAAATAGAAGTACCCTACGACCCAGCAATTGCACTACTAGTCATTTATCCAGGAGATACAAGTGTGCTGTTTCGAAGGGACACATGCACCCCCATGTTTATAGCAGCACTATTAACAATAGCCAAAGTATGGAAAGAACCCAAATGTCCATCAATGGATGAATAGATAAAGAAAATGTGGTATATATATACAATGGAGTATTACTCGGCAATCAAAAAGAATGAAATCTTGCCATTTGCAACTACATGGATGGAACTGGAGGGTGTTATGCTAAGTGAAATTAGTCAGTCAGAGAAAGACAAAAATCATATGACTTCACTCATATGAGGACTTTAAGAGACAAAACAGATGAACATAAGGGAAGGGAAACAAAAATAATATAAAAACAGGGAGGGGGACAAAACAGAAGAGACTCATAAATATGGAGAACAAACTGAGGGTTACTGATAGGGTTGTGGGAGGGGGGATGGGCTAAATGGGTAAGAGGCACTAAGGAATCTACTCCTGAAATCATTGTTGCACTGTATGCTAACTAATTTGGATGTAAATTTAAAAAAATAAAAAATAGGGGCACCTGGGTGGTGCAGTCGGTTAAGCGTCCAACTTCAGCCAGGTCACGATCTCGCGGTCCGTGAGTTCGAGCCCCGCGTCAGGCTCTGGGCTGATGGCTCAGAGCCTGGAGCCTGTTTCCGATTCTGTGTCTCCCTCTCTCTCTGCCCCTCCCCCGTTCATGCTCTGTCTCTCTCTGTCCCAAAAATAAATAAACGTTGAAAAAAAAAATTTTTTTTAAATAAAAAATAAAAAATAAGACAAGTTAAAAAAAAAAAAAAGAGAGAGAGAAAGAAACCAGTCACAAGAGTCCACATAGTACATGATTCCATTCATACAAAGTCCAGAATAAGAAAATCTAATTGAGACAGAAAATAGATTAGTGGTTGTTTAGGACTGGGAAAAGCATGGAAGAGAAGAGGATGATACCTAAAGGGTACAAGGTTTCTTTCTGAGGTGATAAAAATGTTCTCAAATTGCCTGTGGTGATGATGATTGCACACATCTATGAATAGACTAAAAGTCACTTAAGTGCATTTTTTAAATGGGTAAATTGTATGATATATAGATTATATATATGTCAATAAGTTTCTTTAAAAAGTAAAAATTTTTTAAAATGCTAAAACAATACAGCAGGAAGCTCAAAGAAAGCTTGTTAACAATTAAACAATTTTCAGTAAATTTACAATTCCAGAGTATGCTTTTCTTTCCACCTAGCCTCATGATGAAAAGCTATAATTACTACTTAAAAAATAATTTTTAAATATTTTTAATAGTTATTAAACATGTATAAGTATATAAGTCATGCCAATCATACACTTATTTTAAAAAATAAAATGTTTTGGGAAGTTTTCCTTATAAGTGGTGTGTGTGTGTGTGTGTGTGTGTGTGTGTGTGTGTGTGTGTGTGAGAGGTTATAGGAAAATAAATCTTGTCCATCTTAATCTACAAATACTGATACTGGTAAAATTCCTATACTAAAATAAGGAAGAAAATAGTCATAAAAAGCTGTCAGGATATAAAAGAAAAAAAAAACTGTCAAGCACAGAGACAAGCCAGGACATTTTAAACAAGTCTGGCTCAAAGTACAGTCAATAAAGTTAAGTTTTTGAACTGTTCTCAAGTGCCAGATGGTTCAGAATCCACCCCCAGGTCTTACAAGGCCCTGCATAAAAGTGTGCCAGAATAAAAAAAAAAGCAAGAAAACAAAAACATGGAACAGAATGTAGAGAACAAGACTAAGAATGAAAGCAACCTAGCCTACAAAAAAGGATGAAAATTGTAAGCAAACTGAAATCATCCAATCTTCTTCAAGCTACAATTTTTAATGCCAATTTCCTATGCTAAGTGAACTTCACAAACTATAAATGTAGTTTGCAGCCAAATTAAATGTATTCAACTTAATTCCTTCACAATAGTATTTTTGAGATTATTGTTCCTATCTGAGTAAAATACTGCTTTCCGCTTTGCCATTCAAGATCTTATAAACATACACTAAACAAAAATTACTCAAGTTTAACTTCAAAACCCAAAGGTATAAAAAAAAACCCCAAAGGTATATATAGAAAAATAATTTAATTATGTGGTAAATACCATCTATAACTCTACAAAAAAGAATTCAGCAAATGGTATATGAAAGGTTATTTGCAACAGCATTAATTATGATTTATACATCAATTGCTATTATTCGTGAGGCTTAAGTAAACTATAAAACATCCAGTTAATGAATACAGTCTAAAGACATTAAAAAGATGCTATGATGATCACATAGAAAAACACCTATAATGTTAAGGAAAACATTACAAAATTGTGTGTGTGTGTGTGTGTGTGTGTGTGTGTGTGTGTGTGTGTGTGTGTGTGTGGAGAGAGCCAGGTTATAACTACATTTTAAAAAACATGTAAAGATGGGGCGCCTGGGTAGCTCAGTCAGTTGAGCGGCCGACTTAGGCTCAGGTCACGATCTCACAGCTCGTGAGTTTGAGCCCTACATCGGGCTCTGTGCTGACAGCTCAGAGCCTGGAGCCTGTTTCAGATTCTGTGTCTCCCTCTCTCTCTGCCCCTAACCCATTTGCATTCTGTCTCTGTCTCTCTCAAAATAAACAAACAAACAAACAAACATTAAAAAACATGTAAAGAGGGGTGCCTGACTTCGACTCAGGTCATGATGTCACAGCTTGTGAGTTCGAGCCCACACCGGGCTCGCTGTGGTCAGCACAGAGCCCACTTTGGATCCTCTGTCCACCTCCCTCTGCCCCTCCCACCCGCTTGCTCTCATTCTCTCTCTCTAAGATAAATAAACATTTTTTAAAAAAATGTAAAGAGGGTCGCCTGGGTGGCTCAGTCAGTTGAGCGACCAACTCTTGATTTCAACTCATGTTATGAACACAAGGTCATGGGATCAAGCCCTGCATCAGGCTCTGTGCTGAGCATGGAGCCTGCTTAAAATTCTCTCTCTCTCTCTCTCTCTCTCTCTCCTTCTGCTCCTCTCCCTTGCTCACTCTCTCTCTAAAATTAAAAAAAAAAGGAAAAAAACTAAAACTTTTAAAGAATGGGGTAGATGGTGATCCATGCTTTTCCTAACTATTATTCTGCATGTCCCAGTTTTCTTCAATGAGTGAAGAATTTTGGACATGAAAATATCTAAAACAATATTTACACGAGTTCTGCAAATAAGAACAACAACACTTCTATTTTTTTTTAAGTTTTAAGTTATTTTTGAGAAACAGAGAGAGAGCACAAGCAAGGCAAGCGCAGAGAGAGAGGGAGGGATTCCCAAGCAGGCTCCACAATGTCAGCGCAGAGTCCGATGTGCAGCTTGATCTCACGAACCATGAGATCATGAGTTCATGAGATCATGACCTGAGCCAAATCAAGAGCCGGATGCTTACCCAACTGAGCCACCCAAGTACCCCAACAACAGCACTTCTATTTACTGAATGTCTCCTATATTTCAACAATGTATATACATCATCCATAAGGAAGTTCTGAGAGTTTAGGTAACTTGCCATGGGCACCCACAGAGAGTACAGTGGCAGAGGGAGAATTCAAATCCATATTTGTCTTGTACTAAGTCCAGTGTTCTTCCCACTGTATAAAACTTCTGTCAGTATCCCTGGGATAGAAATCTTGATACTCTGAATATTTTATATACTATTTTACAGTAGGTCACAGATTCTTTGAAGCCTATTCCTTGAAATCCCTCCCTAATGTCCTATGCTCGAAGTTAAAAAATCTGGCTTTATTACAAAGAAAAAAAAAGCAGAGAATAAATCATAAGAAAATGGATGTTACATCCCCCAATGTGGACCCTATGCACCAAAATAAAATTTGACTTAAGTCAAATGTTCCTATGGTTTTATGTTGTCCTTTAAGTACAACCTGAAATGTCATCTATAGTATCAATCAATTTAAAAACTAAATTACCACAAAAAGTTCCATCATAATCACAGGAGACTCCACAGCACCCCAGGGCCTTAGTTCTATCATCCTTTTTCAAGGTACTTAACATCCCAGAAAGTCAGTGTTTATCTCCCTAAAAGACTAAAAGGTACTTTAGTATATGCATGAGTCTAGGCCTTATTCTCTTTGTATGTCTAAGGCCTAACACAGTGATGACATAGAGGAGGCATTCAGTAAATGTTTTCTGAAATAAGAGACCAACCAGCAATAACAGAATCATCTTTGGTGCACAGAAGTTTCACATTTTTCATATATGCCTAATGATAAATACCTATGCTGTCTGTACCTACAGAATACAAGATAAAATGAAGTTACCAATAATCCTTGGTATCAATGATCTATGAAAATTCTAAGTACAACATTTCATAAAAATTAACAGCCCTATAAATAACTAAAACCCACTGATTATAAATATTTGGCTAGTGCTGGTAGTAGTTATTATTATAATTATTATTATTAGCTGCTACCATTTAAACTGATCGTGGACATTTATATCCATTATTGCACATAATCTTCACAACAAATCCTGCAAGTTGTTTATCCCCCATTTTATAGGCTTAAAAAAACAAACAAAAAAACGAAGCTAAGAAACTTGTTACACAATCAAATAAAGGATGTAAACCTCAGACATTCTCACTGTAAAGCCCAATACCTCCCATTATTTCACCCTAGCTCTCAACAATGTTCATATTTGGAGTGCCAGATACCCTTAAGTCTAGTGGTTCTAGGTTTTATTTAATAAAATAGTTTCTTAGGGAATTTTTTTCTGATAACATGGAGTCATCTTTAGCGATAAAATACTGAAGGAACTCCAAGTCCAAACTAACATGTCCAAGAAAATATTAGCTTAAAAATAAATATTGTCATAATGTACACAAACCCAGACAGGCTTAGGTTTTCGTGAGTAATAAATTCCTAGGTTGCAAAATGTAACACTACCTTCTATCAAGTCTACAAAAACCCTCTACTATCTGGTACAATAATCACTTTCTAGAGGTGTGGGCTATGCAATAAGTTGATTTTCACATAAAAAGATGTTGCAGCCTAGAACGTATGTTCAGTTAACCAAGCATTAGTATCATAATTACATCTGTTAGAGCTATTATTCTGTCCTTAAAATTACAACACACTTGCTCAATTTATATGAATTGTTTACACTACTTGGGTTACAATTCTTGCTCCACTACTTAGCATCAGCTTGACCTTGAACAAATTACTTCACCTCTGTGCTTAAATTTCCTCTTTTTGTGAAACAAAGATAACAAGGATGATCCAGTTATCAGGTGGTAAGGATTACTGAAAAGTTCATCAGGTTGTAAAGATTATTAAAAACAGTGCCTGACACATAAGTGCTCAGTATTAATTATTGTTATTATTATCCCAATATTGACCTCTTCTCTCTCTCCCTCTTTCTGTCACACACACATACACATACCACACTCTGAATAATTTGTTCCTTTAAAAAAAATTTTTTTTTAACATTTATTTATTTTTGAGACAGAGAAAGACAAAAGCATGAACGGGGGAGGGGCAGAGAGAGACGGAGAGAATCGGAAGCAGGCTCCAGGCTCTGCGCCATCAGCCCAGAGCCTGACATGGGGCTTGAACTCACAGACCGTGAGATCGTGACCTGAGCTGAAGTCGGATGCTCAACCGACTGAGCCACCCAGGCACCCCTAATTTGTTCCTTTTATATAACAATAGAGGAATATAATATCGTGTGAATGTTCATTTTCATAAAGTTGTCTGACTTATTGTCAATGAGTGTTTACAGGAAACAGTATAGCAAATACGTTTGAGAACAGATATGCCTGGGCTTAAATCTCATATCCACCACTTACAACACAACCCTAAGTAATACAGAAGATTAATTCCTATTTTATAAAGACTATGAAGATCAAGTGAAATGTAGAAATCATCTAAAAGTACATAATGCTTATTAGGAGTTTAAGAAACATTAGTCCTCTTCCTTCTCAATACTGTTATAAGATTATTTTCCTTTCAGTATCTTTGCATTACTATTTAGCCCACTAGATAGAATTGTTCCACAACTAAAGATCACACTAAGGAAGGCAGAGAAATCGCACATAAAATTAAATTCACAATTTCCAGTTTCTTACCATGTAAATTTTTTAAGTTCAAAATCTATGCACAATTAGCCATTCATGGCTCATGGCAGGCTAGGGAATAAAAACATAAAGATAAACTACTCCCCCATTCCTATCCCAAGAAGGCATATATCTCTATATCTCCTTTATGCCTTACTGGATCACTAAGGTTAAAAAGTATATATTTAAACTAGTGATGCTCAACTAGGGGCAATTTTGTTCCCCAAAAGACATCTGGAGATATTTTTGATTGTCCCAAATGGAAAGAGTACTATTAGCATCTCATGGGTATGGATGCTGCAAAACATCCCACAATGCAAAGAACAGCTCCCCACACCAAAGAATTACCTGGCCCAAAATGTCAACAGTGCCAAGGTTGAAAAACCATGATCTAAAAAATCTAAAATATTGTAATATAGAAGCTTTCCCCCAAAAAAGTATGGTCTTGCCCCACTGTTCTTGGCCAAATTTTTATTTTTACTGAAACATAATCAGACATAAGCATCTTGATTATTTCAGATGAGAGACTCCTGGTACCATTAACTTCCCCTTACAAAATCCTCAATCTAACAGGGGAGGACGTAAGGCTTACTTTTCTTTGTATACCTGTACCATATAAAAAACAAGTTTTTAAATGAGCTCCAACCTTCAATTTTTAAATGCACTTTCAATTTATGAAAGCATTACTTATATCACAAAGTTAAGTTTCTTATATCTTACTTCTACCTTACTCTTGTACAAAATATTTAAAAGTTCACATTTATGTAAAAGGAAAGTACAATGTATAAGTTAATTTTAACATCATTTTTCTATATTAGGTTGACAATGAATAAAAGTTTGCTAAAATACCATACTTATGAAGCTATAGAGGAAAAGGCACATTCAGACTGTTGCTGGTACAACCTTTCTGAATGCAAATTAGTAATATCTATCCAAATATCCTTTGGCCCAACAATTATACCCACCAAAAACTAATGTACATATACCTGTTCACTAAGGTGTGCAAAAGAATATTCATGCCAGCACTTCACTAATATAGAAAACAACTGGAAACAACATATATATCCACCATTAGGTGGCTAATTACAGTATATTCATATAAGGCAAGATCCTAAAGTTTTATTTATTTATTTACTTATTTATTTATTTTTAATGTTTGTTTATTTTTGAGAGAGAGAGACAGTGCAAGCAGGGGAGGGGCAGAAAGACAGGGAGACACAGAATCCGAAGCAAGCTCCAGGCTCTGAGCTGTCAGCACAGAGCCAGACGTGGAGCTCGAACCCACAAACTGCAAGATCATGACATTAGCCAAAGTTGGACGCTTAACCGACTGAGCCACCCAGGTGCCCCGATCCTAAAGTTTTTAAAATAATGAGGGAGAACTATATGTGCTAGTATAGAACAATCTCCTAGACTAAGCTAAAATAATAAATAAATAAATAAATAAATAGCCGTGAAACAATATGCAGCTTACTAAAAAGAAAAATTATGCATACTTACACATACATCACAGATTATTGCTGGAAATACACAAAACAAAGTGGCAAGAATGACTGCCTCAAGGAAGGAGACTGAGGGCCCAGAACAGGAAGGAGACTTTTATGGGTATTGTTTGAATTTTTTTTTAACATGGGCTTATGCTTTTATTTACTGACTGTAAAACTTAAGTCACAAATTCTGAGCCTTAGTATTCTCTAACTTGAAATGACAGTAATAGCCCAGCTTATTGGTTATTGGGAAAACCAAATAAGAGAGCATAAAATTCTTTGTAAATTATAAAGCAGCACACAAAATTATAAATTAGTCCTCTGACAATTCTCCAAGCCAATTATAACAATAGTTTCTATTATTCATTCTTCTGACCAATCTCTCTAAATGTAAAGATGGGAATGTTTAAGATGAAATGTGAGTGTAATCTTAGAACACAGATTTTCACTTTATATACAGTCATTCATTTCAATTTAACAGTAAATAGTCAAAAAAAGTTATCATGTAGAAACACTAAATCAGCAGACTCCAGAAGAAATACACACTGTTGAAAAGAAGGTAAATAAAAAAACTATAACCATGCTCTTATAAAATCTTGGTCCTTTCTTTTTCTTCCAGTCTTTTTTCTATGCATGCTCAACTGGGTTAGATCATTTTTCTAAGTAAAATGTCTCCACTTTGTAACACAGCATTCAAATGACAACATTCTTCAAATTATTACAAGCTCCTAATAAAAATAATTTTTAATGAAGACATAATATTTTATCTTGTTGATAAGAGTTTAACCACTTTAAGATGCAATTCCAGTGTATGGGTTTGCCTCATAAACTCTGCTTGGATTAACTTTTCATTTACTTCTACCAACTCTCCAAGTAACCAGATATTTCTCTTTCTCTCATTCTGCCTCTCACTCAACCCATTTTCCTGCTTCTGGTTTCCAAACTTCCAATATTAAGTGCAAAACTCACAAAACAAAGAAGTGTGTAACTGTGTTTAATTCCTTGAAAGCAAGTATAACACCTTAGATTAAGTCCTTAAATCAGACTACTAGTGAGAAAGGAGATTAGAACTATGACTTGTTACTAAATAAAGATGCTCAATCTTTTTCTACTATTTTAGCCCATTATTGTTCTGTCTGCAAATAGAGTGAAAACAAAGAAATACACTCTTAGGTTACTCCTGGGAGACTCTGTGTTGGGCCAACCCAACTGTTCCTAATTAATTTTAACTATGACAACTCCTCCCAAATGCTGGACATTCCAAGCCATTTTTGAGAACGGCTGAATATCACTCAAGGAAGTATGGATTTCCTGAGTATACTGGACTGTAATTTCAGGAACAGAAGAAAAATATCATTATTGTGCCCTTCCCATAGTAGGAACTCAAATAATATGTCATGTTAAATAAATACTCTTTCTGCTTCTGAGAACATGTTGTAATTTTTATGCTCTGTCCTGATATTTACTGTCATAATTGCTAAACCACTAAGATGGCACATTAATATACATCATGTATTTTTTCTTTAATGAAATTGAAAACAAACACCACAAACTGAAATTCTGAGAGATTTTTTTCCTCCAACTACCAGTTTCTATAAAGCAGTTATTATCACTCTAGCAATTAAAAAAAAAAAAGCATTAAAAAGAAAAGTATTCTTAGAGCATTTATTGTTTTAGACCATTTACTAAGATTTTTTTCAATTAAGTCCCATTCTAAGGGCTTCTTAACATTTTTTAAAATGTTTATTTATTTATTTGAGAGAGAGAGAGCACACAGGGGAGGGGCAGAGAGAGAGGAAGAGGAAAAATCCCAAGCATAGCAGGAGCCCAACACAGGGATTGATCTCATAAATCGTGAGATCATGACCTGAGCCAAAATCAAGAGTCTGATGCTTAACTTACTGAGCCACCCAAGCGCCCCAATATAATTCATTACATCCAAAAATGTTTTTAAAGATTCTATTTTTTTTTTTAAGTAACCTCCACTCCCAACATGGGTCTCGAACTCACAACCCCAAGATTAAGAGTCACATGCTCTACTAACTTAGCCAGCTGGGAGCCACCTAAGGGTTTATTATTAAAAAAGAATTCTTGCTAAATTAAACAAGAAAACTTCAGCATAAAGCTGAACTGCAAGAAGATCATTTAAAATACTCATATCATGTCATATTTCAATAAAATAAAACTTTTAGCATCATCAAGAACACCACTTGTGTACCCACAATTGTACTGTCAACATACCAAGACATTGGCGATTCAGAGGCAAAAGATATGGCTTCCAGCCTCAAGAAGTTTACTATCTAATTAGGACAATAGGACATTTACTGAAAAAGAGCATCAAAAATACAAGGGAGCATTGGATATGCCAAGCATTTAGTACGCAGAGAAGTAGGATAAAATAGCTTTTGAAATCTTTGGTTCAAATCTCAGATCCACCACATACTAGGCTCATGTAAATTACTTCCCTCATTTGTAAAACTGAGTGTTAAATGAAGTAAAACTCCTTGCATATAGTAACACCCTTGTATATATAGTATTCCTTACATATAGTAAGAAAGACTGAGAGTATTATTAAGGATACAGGCTTGAGGAAGAAATGGGCAATTGGAAAAGCTTAAGGAGAGAGAGTATTAATATCTTTTTTGTAATCTATCACCACAAAGCAAAAATCACAAGATCTCTCTCACTCAAGTTTCACTTCTTACTGATTAGAATAAAATAGAATGCCTAGTGAAGACAACTGAAATTAGAAAACACTAAGGCTATATAACACTAAAGTACCCTGGGAAAGTCCCACTAGAGCTACAAATCATAGAATATGATCTATAAAAAAGAATGTTAGTGGGAAAGGTCCTTAAATCAGTTAATTCAAACTCCCCTACTGGAATGTAAGTTCCATGTTTTGTCTCCAGGAATTGTTATGTATTTTGTTCCTTAGTATAGCCGCGGTACCTAGAATAATTCCTAGCACACAGTGAATGTTCAACAACTTTTTGTTGAATGACCATTAAAATTAAGAAAATCGAGGCCCTGGAGACCTAACTCAATGCCATAGAGTTAGCTTTTGGCATATCTGAGACTGGAACTAACATTTCATTACTCTAGTATTCTATCCTCTCTAGGAGCTAGCATATGATAATTTAGATGATTTATTTTGGTGGCTGGGGAGTTGGCAAGTTGGTTGTCAGGCAGGGAAAGAGGAAGGAAGGAATAAATTAAAATATTTTTCACATTTTCCCCCCCAAACTGCCAGTTTTGCTTAACTGATAAAGGCAAAATATTATAAACAAGACAATCCCAGCATAGTGCCTAGCACATAATAGGTACTTAACAAATATTTGTTGAATGAAAGAACCTACTCCAAAACCATTATTATCTCACGACCAGGGGCAGAAACCAACCCAAGCATCTGTCTAATCTTTTAACTGTCACAGAGCCCTTGAAAATTTGCAGTCATTCATAAGACAGTTTTTAATCACTTTCTTCCAGATGGGCACTGAGGAAGAGAGATGAATTAAAAGATGTCCCTGCCCTGGAGGATTTCTCTCTTGAGTATGCCTATGTCTAAGTGTGTGTGTTGGGGGGGTGGAGGGGTGGGGAGTGAGGGGGGAGGCAGTGAGTATAATACAAATAGATCAATAATGAATGTGAAACCAGGCTGATTATCTTAGTTTATTTGCTTCAAGTAGTTAAAAAATTAAATTGAAAATATACAAATTAGAAAAGTTTTAAAATAACAAGGAGGCACATTAGGGTATATTAACACTTAGGTTCTTTTTCATGTCCCTTTACATGTATCTTATTGCTTCTTAATGTCTTAAAATCAAAATATTCTAAATTGATTTAATTTGAATTATCAGTATAAAGGAACCATCAACGTACATTCTCTCATATGTGAGACACTGAAGGATAATACTGATTCAGTATTTACCATGTGTACATGTTAATATTTAAATACATAACCACAAGAACATATTTAAATTATTTAACTGTCTATAAAACTGACAGAGCCTGAAGAAAATTTCCAAAGATGAATGATAGTAAACAGAAACTAAAAACACAGTATTACCCAGGGAGAGAATAAAGTATGCACACAACTAAGAAACAGATCTATAGAAGACTTCAAGAGAACAAAAACTTCAAGAGGGGAAAACTGCCTGAATTGGCCAACACAACCAGAGAGCAGGAGCCTGCCAACAGGATCTTATATAATGCAAGTCACTAACTAGACTCATAAGAAGTGAACACCCAAAAGTCAATGTTGCCACTACTCTTATTTGAGTTTCAGGATGACCCTTCCAAAGGGATTCACCGCCAAAACTAAATTGCCACATTCCAAGGATTCTCCTCTGTCATCTGCTTGTCAAAATACGATAAGCAACACCAAGAAAACTGGGAAACAAACAGACTTCACTTAGGAAACTGAGAAATCCTGCAAACTGAAGTTAGTTATTTTACCAGAGGTACATGTTTATAGGTGACTCCAGAGAAAGAAAACATTTTTTCACTCAGTTTCTCTATCCCAGAGTGCTAAATGAAACACTCCAAAGCCTTCCGCTCCAACACAGAAAACTCCAAGGCCCAAATGTATAAGCACTCACAAATCTAGGCCAAGGAGACTACAAGGTGGCAGGGAGATACAAGGCAGGAAGAAAGGCTGTGGTGGGCCTCTACGGGGCGTACATGGTTACTCCCCAGCTTTGGGGAGAACAAACTGAGAATTTGAGGTTGAGGGTGAGTTTTGGTCAGAGGAGCAGGAAGAGACTGACAGGTGCAATGTCACCTCCTCATCATCCTGAACATCATGAAAAGATTACAACTGGCTTTCTTTACAGACAAGGAGGAACAAGGCTTCCCAGAGTGAATGATGTTGAAGCACAAGGTTTTCTGGGAAGCACAAGCACTGGACTCTACAACAGAAAGACAAGAGGAAAGACCCCGAGAACAGGTTCGCCCATAATGAGTGATCTCTATAGTCGTTCCCAGCACCAAGACTGGTGGAACCATCACACCTGTAAAAGGATGTTTCCCTGTTATCCGTGTGGGCAGCGATTAAGTGAAGCCCACCGGGTAAGAGTAGAAGCAGGAAGAGACGGAACTGGGGGGGTCTGACCCAGAAGGAAATCTGATCAGGAGAGGAAGAGGCTGAACTCAGGAAGAAGCTAGCAGGGTAAGCAGTTGAGGAGAATAAGACATACTTGGAAGAGAGGCTGACTATCAGAAACTGCTGGGGAAGGGAGGGCTTTCACTGGACTCCAGTGGGAAAAGGCCAGTTTCGAGAGGAAAGACTGGCTTAGAGAGGGCCCTGGGCGTCTAGGTCTGGAAGGTGAGTATTAACTACGGGAAGCGCTCTGCATGGCCCAGAGACCAGCCTCGTGCGGGGCAAGGGCTGACCAGGGGGTGAGGCTGATCCGCGCGAGCTCAACAGGAGCTCACCTGGAGTGCGTCTGGCCTGGAAGAAGGAAACTTCCTGGCTGGGTGAAAGCTGCGTGGGGTGAGAGGGGCCAGACGTCAGCTGAGCAGGGTAGGGGGCACGGTCCACCCAGCTGTGGGACGTAGGGGCGGCGGGACCGGGCGCTGGGGTGGGGGGGTAGTGTGGGGCGGGGTCAAGGCTGCAGCCGCGGAGCTGCGGGCTCGGGATGGCGCCCTCCCTCAGTCACAGTGTCTCACACTCGCACATATACACACGCTCTCGCTCTCACCATCGGCCACCCCGCCCGGGGCGAGAGAAACTGCCCGGGTCGGTGAACCACAGGACGGTGGGGGAGGGGGCCGGGTTGGGGACACCGGCCGACCGAGCCGGACGGGCGGGCGGCGTTACCTGTGTCAAGGAGAACTGGGCCGCCGCAGCCATGGTGTTTCCATCATGCACAGGAGGGGAAGGAAGGACGGGCAGACTGGGGCTCGGGGCGGGGAGGAGGCGGAGGGAGCGGTCAGAGGCGAGGCCCGGGCAGGCGGGCGGGCGTCTCCCCTAACTTCGACAACTTCCCTCCTCTTGCCCGCCCCGCCCCGCCTGGCCCCGCCCGCCCGGCGCCGGCGTGGCAGCGCCCAAATCCTGGCACCGGAATTTGAGCTGCCGGACCGGAGCCTTACACAACCCCACCTCACCCCACCCCCACCCACCGGGGCCGCCTGAGAAAACCCGGTGCGGATATAAAAGTAAGGCGGACGGGCTGTGTAGGCTTTAGGCAGGCCACCCACCTACCCTAAGCTTCTGCTTCTGAGAAATAGAGGAAATTATACCCAAAGTCCAGGTTGCTTGTGAAAACTACGTGAGATCATGATAGAAATAACAGTACTTTATATATGCTAGACTCTGTACTAGACACTTTATCTTTCAAGGTTATGAATAGAAGGAACTGAGACACAAATAAGTATTTTACTTAAGGTCATACAGCTGATTAGAGAGCCAGATTAGAATCAAGGTCTGACTCCAAAACCTTTCATTTAACCAGCTGGTATTAGGATGTTATACTGAAAAAGAAGACTTTTGGGGCACCTGGATGACTCAGTCAGTTAAGCATCTGACTCTTGATTTCGGCTCAGATCATGATCTCACGGGTTCATGAGTTCAAACCCCGCATCAGGCTCCTTGCGCTGGCAGTGGGGAGACTGCTTGGGATTCTCTCTCTCTCTCTCTCTCTCTCTCTCTCTCTCTCTCTTTCTCTCTCTCTCTCTCTCTCTCTCTCTCTCTCCTCTCTCTCTGCCCCTCCCATACACTCACTCTCTCTCTTGCTCTCTCTCTCGAAAAATAAACGTAAAAAAAAATTTTTTTTAAATAGAAAAAGAAGACTTTTAAGTCATTCCATCCAGGAGCCAAAAACCAAGTGGGAAGGGTGGAGAAATAATTTTCTTGCCTGCTTGCTGCCTGACACACTTATATTGTTTAATAAAAGAACGCCGGGACTTGCTCAGGTGCCTGCAGCATACCTAACTCCTCCCATAGTCCACCCAGCAAACTTCTACTTTCTGAACACTTGCTCAAGTATCTTCCCCTCTGCAAAGCATCTCCTGACCTCTGCAAGTCAGAGTTACACACTCTTCTTTAACATTTCTTCTCTACCTTATGAAGTCATTATCACTCTAATGACTCTTTACATCTGCCTACCCCTCTAGACTGAGAGCTCCTCAATGGCAAGGACTATTTCTGATATATCTCTATATCATCAGACCCTAGCATAAAGCATGTACTCAATAAAGACCTTTGTTCCCACCTGTGTTAAACATAACATATTGTACACTATCTCATACTGCCATCTTCAGTTGGAATTACCAACCAGTTCCTAGAAACCCTGATTTTTAAAGACCTGGCTTATATGCCACCTACTTTAAGAAGACTTCTGGGAACTCCCACTTCACCTCCTAGTTGCTCTGATATGATCCTTATTATACTCTGCCTTGTTTTTAAGAATTAAGGGCTTTTCTGTACCCCACTACACTATAAAATCCTTGAGGACAGGGGGCTGACTCATTACTACATCCCACTCTCAGTTTAGCCTACCACAGAGTAGGCCTCAACAAATGTTTTTGCCCAGAATTGGTCTTCCTTTCTCAGTCATGGTGGCTTCCCACATCAACAAACCACAACTCTATCAGGCCCATGCTCTTGTCACCATTATCATAGTGGTCCTCATTTGACCTGCCAGGAGAGCCAACTGAACAAGACCCATGTGATGGAGTAAGCCTCACCTAAACTTTTAGACCTTTGCCACCATAGGCAAACCATCCCAGAAATGCCCCCAGAAACTCCTTACTCCACCCCCTTTTTACAAGGTGCAGCCATACAGAGCCAACCATGCACGTCTGGTGAACAACCACTTATTAAAGAGTCTCCCTTGGCTTTTTTGCTGTTATCCTTTTTAACTCAAGGGGGAAGGGAGATACTATTTTAAACTATTCTACCTTGATACATTTATCAGCTATAACCACAACTGATGTTTCTATTTGACCCTCCTATTTTACATTATCACATTTGAGCTTCACAACAACCTTAAAAGGCATAAACCCACTTTATATATGCAGTAAATGAAGGTTACAGGGGTTAAATGACTTGTCCAAAGTTATACAGCTAATAACCAAAGCAGTATAGCATAGCAGAATAAACAGGGCTTGGACATCAGAAACATCCAGGTTACAATTCTGGCTCCACCATTTACTAGCTCTACAATCTTAGAGTTACTGTGAGGATGAATGAAGTAACATATATGAAAATGCCTAAAGATGTAGGTAGTTGTAGATGTAGATGTGGGTTAATAAGTTTGAAAGCCATGGAGTAAGTTACCATGAGAAATACAAATTCACTTGCTATTCAAAGAAGTTCCTCCAAATGATATGAAATATGAGATAATACTCCTGGTTTGATAGAGTGGAGTTCCTCATGTATAGAGTCTTCTAGAAGGCAGTTGGGGTAGTAAGGAGCATATTGGAATCATTTCATGTGTGGCCTCAAACAAACTATTTAACCTTTTTTTTTAATGATTTTATGTTTTAATTAAAATGCAATGCTAAGCCATGAACACAAGCTGATCTGCATCAGTTTCATTTCTTACTGTCCCTAAAGTTTCCAGGGCCACGTGTTATTTCTTTTTTTTTTAACTTAAAAACATTTTTTTAATTTATTTTTTACATTTACATCCAAGTTAGTTAGCATAGAGTGCAACAATGATTTCAGGTGTAGATTCCTTAATGCCCCTTACCCATTTAGCCCTTCCCCCCTCCCACAACCCCTCCAGTAACCCTCTGTTTATTCTCCATATTTAAGAGTCTCTTATGTTTTTGTCCCCCTCCCTGTTTTTATATTATTTCTGCCTCCCTTCCCTTATGTTCATCTGTTTTGTATCTTAAAGTCCTCATATGAGTATATGATATTTGTCTTTCTCTGACTGACTAATTTCACTTAGCAGAATATCCTCTAGTTCCATCCATGTAGTTGCGAATGGCAAGATTTCATTCTTTTTGATTGCCAAGTAATACTCTGTTGTATGTATATACCACATCTTCTTTATCCATTCATCCATCGATGGACATCTGGGCTCGTTCCATACTTTGGCTATTGTTGATAGTGCTGCTATAAACATTGGGGTGCATGTGCCCCTTCGAAACAGCATACCTGTATCCCTTGGATAAATACCTAGTAGTACAATTGCTGGGTCATAGGGTAGTTCTACTTTTAATTTCTTGAGAAAACTCCATACTGTTTTCCAGAGGAGCAGCACCAGTTTGCATTCCCACCAGCAGTGCAAAAGAGATTCTTTTTCTCCACATCCTCGCCAACATCTGTTGTTGCCTGAGTTGTTAATGTTAACCATTCTGACAGGTGTGAGGTGGTATCTCATTGTGGTTTTGATTTGTATTTCCCTGATGATGACTGATGTTGAGCATTTTTTCATGTGTCGGTTGGCCATCTGGATGTCTTCTTTGAAGAAGTGTCTATTCATGTCTTTTGCCCATTTCTTCACTGGATTATTTGTTTTTTGGTGTTGAGTTTGATAAGCTCTTTATAGATTTTGGATACTAACCCTTTATCTGATATGTCATTTGCAAATATCTTCTCCCATTCCATTGGTTGCCTTTTAGTTTTGCTGATTGTTTCCTTCGCTGTGCAGAGCTTTTTATTTTGATGAAAACCATTTAACCTTTTTAAGCCTTAGCTTCTCATGTATAAAAAGGAGCATATCAGGGGCACCTGAGGTGGCTCGGATCATAATCTCATGGTTTGTGGGTTCAAGCCCCACATCCAGCTCCTCAATGACAGTGCAGAGCCTGCTTGGGATTCTCTCTCTCTCTCCCTCTCTCTCTGCTCTTCCTCCACTCTTGTGCTTTCTTTCTGTCTCTCAATAAATAAACTTAAAAAAAAAGAGAAAAATGAGCAGATCAATGTGGAAAATGTGGAGGAAATATAAGGAATTATTACTGTTATAATCACTGTGTGATTCATAGTAAATCAAAAACAACACATTGTATTTTTTTAGTATTGCTTTTCACAGTTTATAAATATTTTCACAAATAGTATTTAGCACAAGTCTTAGAGATGAATACATAATAAAAGTTTGTTGAAGTGGACTAAATGCATAGTCTCATGTGTAGTTATTATTTGCATCTTCATTTTATCCCCATTTGACAGATATGAAAACCAAGGAACAAATATTTTATAAACAACTTGTTTAAGCAAAGGCAACTTAAAGCAGGTTTGGGCCTTGGTTAAAATAATAATAATGATAATCAGAGCCCTCAGCAAGGGAAGACAAGCTCAAAATCATTACATGGGAGTTTCCCCAGACCCCTTTCCAGACCACCAATAATTTTTACTGGCTTCCTTTTCCACTTATTGGTTCTGGTTTAAATTTAAAACTTGACATGTAATGGAGGACGGGAATGATGGTCCAAACCCCCATAAAGGCCTAGAACTTCTGGGACTGGATATTTTTTTAAATGACACACCAATGACAGTTTGCAAATGCCTGTCCCAGATCTCATCAAAGCACTGGGTCATATTCTAAATCTATTTTAAGAGAGTAAAATGTAGCTACTGGAAGATATGTTGTGATCTAATTCATTGTAACAGGAATGAGCTTCATGGAGCAGACAAAAAGGGCTTACCTGTTTTTCCTAGGGCAACTTAACGTCTTTGGCTCTAAGCCTCATATTCCTCATGTGTACATTGGAGATATTAATATCTACCTTGTAGGGATGATAAAAGGGCTACAAATCATGCATAAATGTTTTATCAAAGAGCCTTGTTTGGAATAGATGCCCAGTAAGTGGTAGCTATAAGGATACCATTCTTCAAGATCACCATTTAACTCTACCCATCAGACAACTCTCCAATTACTAAGTAAGTTTTGCAGATACATTGGCCATAAGAAAGGAGTGCCTCAAACAGCTGATGCATGTATCCCTGTTATAGGCAAGGCAGATGGTCCCTAGGTAATAAAGTTGTGTCTGATGACTTAAATCCGGATACTGACAACCAAAAAATGCTGTTTTCGTGTACCTTATTTCATTTAATCCTCACAACAACCCAGGGGTTATTATTTTTTTAAATTTTTTTTTCAACGTTTATTTATTTTTTTGGGGACAGAGAGAGACAGAGCATGAACGGGGGAGGGGCAGAGAGAGAGGGAGACACAGAATCAGAAACAGGCTCCAGGCTCTGAGCTATCAGCCCAGAGCCTGACGCGGGGCTCGAACTCACGGACCGCGAGATCATGACCTGGCTGAAGTCAGACGCTTAACCGACTGCGCCACCCAGGCGCCCCCCCAGGGGTTATTATTAATTTTATTTTATAGAAGAGGAATTTGTCCAAATCCATAGTGACAAAGGTAGAAATTATACATAGGTCTTCCAACTCAAATGTGCTTTTTACTAGGGCATGTTGTTGGTGTCCTGTAGATATTGATCACGTCCAAGAAACCTTGATAAAATGGTGCTTTGACCATGGAAAGCTGAAGATGAGGTTCTGGGTTATAATAACCCTAAACTGAAGACAATCCTGAAGAGGAGCACTTAGACCATGAACAGCTTTGTCATTGGCCTTTCTGTCTTTCTATCCTACTCTAACTCCCACTCCTTCTCCCAACCCACCCTTCAGGGACACCACAACTACTTTTATTTCTTTATATTGCAACTTTAGAGGTGACTGTCCTACCAGCTCTTCGTGAACAAGGCACATTTGTGATGTCAGCATTTAGAAATACAGGATGCTTGATTGAAACTATGGAAAAAAAGCTGAGGAGCTCTCTGAATATACAAAGAACCAGTTTATTTGCATGAGACTTTGAGAAAGGCCTTCCATATAAATGGTGCTAAGTTACAAAAACAAAAAAATTAAACTACAATTGTAGTGATAATCTGGAGCTCATGCTTGCAAGCTGTTGGTTGCATAAATATAGCCCATTATTGTTCATGTTTGCCTAGGGCAGAAAGAATATGTGAGGCTGCACAATAATAACAATTGTGCTACACAAATAACTTTCCCTGTGCCAGGAACTGAAAAGAACAAGCAGTAAGATTTTTAAATGCCACGCACACCCAGGGTGTGATAGAACATTTCAAAATTGTCTTCATCACTAATTTTTCAGGGCAACGGGGTGTCCTGGGAAGAGTCTGAATTTAGAACTGGGAAGGCCCAGTCTGTTCCAGTCTCAATTCTGCTACTTCCTAATTTTGTGAATTTGGACATGACTGTGAACTCTACCAAGCCATTGTTTCCTGCTAAACTGAAGGTAATAATAGGTAATAATAGCACCTACCTGGTTGTGCTATTATAATGATTAAATGAGGTTTCATGTGAAAGCAGTTAGCCTGTAACCTGGCACACAATGGACACTAGATGAGCAGTAGCTTCTTTTTCTTCTTATTAGAGATTATTTAGGATTTGAGAAATCAGAAACAAAATAGAAATCATTTTTAAAGATCTTCCCTGGTTTACCAAAACTTACCTTAATGGGTTTTTTAAATAAAATCCATTCATCTATTAGTAATATTTATTGAGTACTACAGAGTAAGGAAGATTGTTACATTCATGTCCCAGAAGTTCCATTGGCTCCTAGTGAGCAAGCAAATACAGTTTTATACTTGCCCTGTTTCCTTCTTTTTTCTTTCCTTGCTTGTCTTTCTTTCCTCTTTCTTTCTTTCTTTCTTTCTTTCTTTCTTTCTTTCTTTCCTTCTTTCCTTCTTCCTTTCTTTTTTTCTGTATGAAAGGTCCTGGAAACTATAAGAAACCAAAAGAACATCATGGGAAACAAAATACTTGCACTCAAGACTGCAGGTCCTTTCATCTTTGGATTTCAAAGCATTGTCTCCAACACTAATTACTAGCCCTGCTTAACATGTGGGAATGCTGAGACACCATCAAATTAAGAAGCTTGCCCTAAATCACAAGGCAAGTCAGTGGATGGGCTACAGACAGAACAAAGCTGTCCTGTTTGCCAGCTTTGGGCTCTAAAGTAGGACACATGAGAGTCAATAGAGGCTTCTCCTCATTACGAGGAGAAAAGTTTGGGGAATTCTGATTTTGTACCTTTGAATCATTTCAGTGACAAGAGCATGGGCTTTAGAGTCAACTTGGACTTCAAATCTCAGTTCAGCTTCTTAAGAACTGTGCAAAGTCAAATCATAAGTTAAGTCTTAGTTTCCTTCTCTATAAAATGGGGATATTCATTCTTACATCTAAGGATTTAGGGAGAGTTAAATGATGCAACTTTTGTGAAACTACCTGGCGCCATGTCCTGCACTTAGCAGGTTCACATAGTTGGAGAAAACTAAGACCTGCCACATACACACATAATGACAAACAACTCTTTCAGTCAAAGATTTTCTAAGCCATAATCACAGTTGTGTCTCAGTTAAAAATGATGACTGTGTACTGAACATCTTATAACACAAATAGAGGATGCCTTGTTTAGTCCATCGCTTTTCTTAATTTATTCTGTGCTTTTTTCCATAAAAAGTCCAAGCTATCAGCAAGTTTTGTTGGCTCAACCTCCAATATATATCTGAAATTCCATTTCTGTTTTCAAAATATATTCCAGATCTGACCATTTCTCTGTCTTCACTGCCACCATGACCTGTCTCCTGGGCCACTCCTAAAGCTCCTTAACTAAGCTCCCCAATTCCATGTTTGCACTTACATCTATTACCGTTATCACAGACAGAGTGATCTTTTAAAACAAACAAACAAAAAGATCTTGTAATTTCTGTTTAAAACCCTCTGGGACTTCTCAGACCCCTGACCATCACTTACAAAGGGGCCAGGTCTTTCCAGGTAAAGTAGGAGTCAGCAAAGAAGAACAAGTATGTTTTGAGCATTCTGAGATGTTTGGTGGAATGGAACATGGTGGGGATAGAAGAGGGAGGAGCTAGCAGAAAAAGATAGAGGAGATGTTAGGACATACTCAGAAGGAATCATGTCTGGGTCAGAAGAGGCTTAGGGAAATGTGTTTGTCTTAAGGTTCTCAGACAAGCAAAATCATTAGTGGCCATAAAAGGGATCACTATTGTTTTGTGTTGATAACATTTTCAAATCTAGTTACCTTGATTTTTATAAAGGACAATATGTAATCTATTTTACCCTTTCAAAAGGAAGTCAGGAACACTGACATCAGGACGGTGGTTAAGAGGATGGGCTTTGGAATCAGACAAATTTGAGATTAGATCAAGGTCCTCTACTTATAAACTATAACAGCATGGACAATTTACTAAAAGTCTTTGAGCCTCAGTTTTATGGAAACTACATCTGAGTGATAAAGGAAATTAAATGGACAATGCTTATAAAGCACATTACACGGTGTCTGGCACATGGGAATAAGTGCTCAACAAATGGGGACTATCAAATTATGGTTAAGACAATGATAATTAATGATTTGCTTATCCTTATAATTGTCCCATGTTGTCTAACTTTACTAATAAACACTGTCAATGTCTTCACCCCTAACAGAGATCTGAAGTAAATCTGTCAAATTTTGAAAATCTCAGGAGACTGTCCTCATTCATAGAAACATTTGGCCCTGAGAGATAAAAAAAAAAAAAAAAAAAGGTACCTATTTCACTGAAGGCACTGTCCACTCTATCCTACAGTCCAGAAAATCAAAGTATGTAAAGAGAGGAGTAGCATGATGTTTGCATTTAACTGTATATGAATGTAATTATATGCCTTCAGTGCTCAGTGTTTAAAGAAAGGGGGTTTTGTTGTTACTTTCAATATTATCTCTATATGCAAGCCAAGGATTTCAGCTGATGCTCAACCAGAGAAGCAAGATTTGATTTAAGCCTGAAGAAAATAATTGGCTGTGTTGAGCTTATGCAGACACAATGTGTCTGTATATTATACTGAATAATTTCTAGAATTTTTCTGGGATAATTCTGACAATACACAAGTTTTGCCTTACTAAGTGTCAAGCTTAACCTCAAGTAAGATACAGCTGTTCTTTTTGCAAAATTATATTCTATAAGTAGGTAAGATGAAGGAAGTAAATGATTAAGAGCACGGGTTTTGTGTCTCAGACTTGGTTTCAAATTCTGGGAACTTAGGCAAGTTACTTAACTACTCTGCCCCTCATGTGTGAAATGGAAATGATAATCCCTACCTCACTACATATTTTGGGTAGTTTTGTTACATCAAAATGCAGTGGGGTCTAGAAAATCATCAACTTTGAAGAATTGGATTCAAGAAAACCAATAGTTTTTGAAAGGCTATAAATTTGAATTTCTATATAAAACAAATTATCTCTATAATTAAATGTCTACCCAAAGGACACTGAGAAAAAACATTTTTTTACTACTTAACAGAGAAGATTCTGATTGGAACTTCAAGGGAACAGTAATTATTTCAGGCCTATAAGGGAACATTGTACAACATCCTGCAAACTCCTAGCCTAGTAGGCTCATTTTCAGACCACTGATTAGAACTACCAAGGACAGGTTTACTGAAGTATGGGACTTATAAAGAGCAGATAAATAGGCTTCTACCCATTTTTTAATTTATTCAACAAGTTAAGTTTTAAGTATATACTATGCCCCAAGCATTTTGCAAGGTAGGGGAGTTACAAAAGTGTATAAGGCATAGTCTCCACCCTCAAGGAGCACATGGCCTAGAAAGGAAGACAGACAAGCAAAATGGCAATTATAAATGCAATGTAATAAAGTTAAAAGAATAAGATCCCAGTGATGTGGAAATACACTGGAGGAATGTAACATCTGCACTGTGGGACAAGGGAGGGGAGGCTTCCTAGTAGAAGTTGTGTACAAGCTGAGATCTGGAGCATGAGCAGAAATTACCTTGAAGCAAGGGATAGATGGAGAGTGGAGTGTATCAGGCACAGGGAATAATGTGCACAAAGGCCCAGAAGCAAAAAAGAGCAAGGAGCTGGGAAAAATACTGTGATTCAGTTGGGTCAGATTTTAAGGATGCAAAGCTAACATGAGATGTTAGCAAGTAAGTAAATGAGAAGTGAAATCTTTATTCTTTTTTTATTTATTTAAAAAAATTTTTTTTAATGTTTTATTTTATTTTTGAGACAGAGAGACACAGAGCATGAGTGGGGGAGGGGCAGAGAGAGAGAGAAGGACACACAGAATCCGAAGCAGGCTCCAGGCTCCAAGCTGTCAGCACAGAGCCCGACGCGGGGCTCGAACTCACAGACAGTGAGATCGTGACCTGGGCCAAAGTCGGAAGCTCAACTGACTGAGCCACCCAGGCGCCCCTATTCTTTTTAAAAAAAAAAAAAAATTTTTTTTTAACTTTTATTTATTATTGAAAGACAGAAAGAGACAGAGCGTGAGCAGGAGAGGGGCAGAGAGAGAGAGGGAGACACAGAATCTGAAGCAGGCTCTAGGCCCTGAGCTGTCAGCACAGAGCCCGATAGAGGGCTCAAACTCACAAACAGTGAGATCATGACCCGAGCTGAAGTCGGACACTTAACCCACTGAGCCACCTAGGTGCCCCTGTGAAATCTTTTTTTTATTATTATTATTTTTTTTTTAGCATTTTTTTTCCAACGTTTTTATTTATTTTTGGGACAGAGAGAGACAGAGCATGAACGGGGGAGGGGCAGAGAGAGAGGGAGACACAGAATCAGAAGCAGGCTCTGAAATCTTTATTCAAAGGGCAACGTGGAATCATTGAGAGGTTTCAAGGTTGGGAAATAAAAACCCAAAATTGTGTTTTAGAAAGGTCACTCTCAGGGCGCCTGGGTGGCTCAGTCAATTAAGCGTCTGACTTCGACTCAGGTCATGAGTTCAAGCCCTGCGTCGGGCTCTGGGCTGACAGCTCAGGGCTGGGAGCCTGCTTTGGATTCTGTGTCGCCCTCTCTCTCTCTGTGCCTCCCCATCTCACACTCGTCTCTTTCTGTCTCTCAAAAATGAATAAATGTTAAAAAAATATATTAAAAAAAAAAGAAAGAAAGGTCATTCTCTTCAACATTGTACTGGAGTTTCCAACCAGGGCAATTATGCAAGAAAAAGATATGAAAGGCATCCAAATTGGAAAGATGTGAACTATCTTTATTCACAAGTGAGATGATCTTGTATGTATGGAAATTCCAAAGGAACAACAAAAAATTTATTAGAATAAACAAATTCAGCAAGATTGCAAAATTCAAGATCAATAGCAGTTGTATTTCTATATACTAGCAATGAATAATAGGAAAATGGAATTAAGATGATAATTTTATTACCAATAGCATCAAAAAGAAACGTACCTGAGAATAAATTTAAAAGAAGACATTTAAGACTTATAACTGATAACTCTAAAACATCACTGAAAAAAAATTTAAAAGACCTAATAAATGCAGACTTTTCCTGTTCATGGATTAGAAAACTCAAGGCTGTTGAGATGTCAATCTTGCAAAAGATTCAGAATAGCCAATCTTGAAAACGAAGAACAAAGTTGAAAGATTGACACTCCCCGATTTCAAAGTTACCACTAAAGTAGAGTAACCAAGGCAGCTATTGGTTATTGCCATAAGGAGGTATTGGCATAAGGAAAGACATATAAATCAATGAAACAGAATTGAAACTTCAAAAATAAACCCATACGTTTATGGTCAATTGGTTTTCCTTTTTTTTAAGTAATCTCTACACCCAACATGGAGCTCAAACTCACAATCCCACAAGATCAAGAGTCTCATGCTCTACAAAAGAGCCAGCCAGGTACCCCTATGGTCACTTGATTTTCTTTTTTTTTTTTTTTTTTTTAATGTTTACTTATTTTTGAGAGAGACAGAGACAGAATCTGAGTGCGTTGGGGCAGAGAGAGAGGAAGGCACAGAATCCGAAGCAGGCCCCAGGCACCAAGCTATCAGCACAGAGCTTGATGCAGGGCTCGAACTCATGAGCTGTGAGATCATGCCCTAAGCCAAAGTCGGATGCTCAACCAACTGAGCCAGCCAGGTGCCCTGGTCACTTGATTTTGAACAAGAGTGCCAAGACAATTCAGAGTTCAAGACAATTCAATGGGGAAAAGAATAGTTTTTTTCAACAAATGGTATTTGGACAGCTGGATATCCACATGCAAAAGGATGAAGTTGGGCCCCAACCTCATTCCATATATCAAAATAGTTCATTGATATAAAATGTAAGTCTATAAAGCTCTTAGAAGAAAGAGCTAACTCTAAAACATTAAGAGGAAAACATAGTTGTAAATCTTCATGACTTTGGATTAAGCAATGCTTTCTTAGCTATAACACCAAAAGCATAAGCAACAAAAGGAAAAATAGATCAACTGAACATCAAAATTTAAAACTTTTGTGCTTCAAAGGGCACCATGAAGAAAATGAAGACAATCCAAGGAATGGGAGAGTATTTTTGCAAATTATATGTCTGATAAATAAATTGGTCAGAATATATTTAAAAAGTCTTACAGCTCAACAATAAGAAGATACATAACCCAATTTTAAAAATTGGGTAGGGACTCCTGGGTGGCTCAGTCACTTAGGTGTCCTACTCTTGGTTTTGGCTCTGGTCATGATCTCACAGTTAAGAGAATAGCCTGCTTGGAATTCTCTCTCTCCCTCTCTATCTGCCCCTTCCCCCCTCAAAATAAATAAACATTAAAAAAAATTTTTTTTAATTTTAATGTTTTTTTTAGATTTATTTTTGAGAGAGAGAGAGCCAGAGTATGAGTGGAGGAGGGGCAGGGAGAGAGGGAGACACAGAATCCAAAGCAAGCTCCAGGCTCTGAGCTGTCAGCACAGGCCTGACATGCGGTTCAAAATTCGTGAACCACGAGATCATGACCTGAGTGGAAGTTGGGTGCTTAACCGAATGAGCCACTCAGGAGCCCCAACATTTTTTTTAATGGGTAAATTATTTGAATAGGCATTTCTCCAAAGAATATGTACATGTGACCAAAAAATGCACAAAATATACTCAACAGCTCACATCATTAATCGTTACGGAAATTCTAATCACAACCACAGTGAAGCAGCACTTTACACCTACTAAAACGGTTACAATTTTTAAATGGATAATAACAACTGCATATCTACATGCAAAAGAACGTTGTTGAGATTGTTATAATAATCTAGTATTGGGGCGTCTGGGTGGCTCAGTCGGTTAAGTGTTCAACTCTCTATCTCAGCTCAGGTCATAATCTCACAAACTGCGAGATTGAGCCCCTCATCTGCCTTGTTAGCACAGAGGCTGCTTGGGATTCTCTCTCTACCTCTCTCTCTGCTCCTCCCCTGCTCGTGCTTGCTCTCTCTCAAAATAAATAAATAACCTTAAAAATAATAATAATCCAGTATTGGCAAGGATGTGGAGAAATTGGACTCTCCATACATTTCTGGTGGAAATATACAATGATACAGCCACTCTGGAAGACAATTGGGCAGTTCCTCAAAGAGTTAAACATAGAGTTATCATATGCCCCAACAATTCTACTCTTAAGTATATAGCCAAGGGAATTAAAAACATATGTCTGCATAAAAAACATGCACATGAATATTCATAATAATGTTATTTATAATAACAGAAAGTGTAAAAAAACAAATGTCCATCATTGATGAATAGATAAATACACATGGTATATCTACACAATGGAGTACTATTCATCAATAAAAAGGAATGAAGTACTGATAAATGCTACAACATGGATGAACCTTGAGAACATTATGCCACGTGAAAAAAGCCAGATATAAAAGGCTTTCATGCCCCACATTGTATGATTCTATGTATATGAAATGTCCAGAATAGGCAAATCCATGAAGACAGAAGTAGATTAACAGTTGTCAGAAGCTGAGAGAAAGGGAAATGAAGAGTAACTGCTAATAGATATAGGGTTTCTTTTTGGAGTGATAAAAATGATCTGCAATTAGATAATGACGATGGTTGTCACTCTGTGAATATACTAAAAACCACTTAATTGTCCATTTGAAAACAAAACAAAAAGAAAAAGATGTCACTCTGGCTCTGTGTATAGGATGGAGCAGTGAGGTCAAGGATGTTTTAAAGAGATACAGATAAGAGTTGTTGGAGCCACAACTATAGCAGAGGCAGTGGTGATATACTTAAGAGGACTGATTATAGAGATATAAAGAAGGCAAAATACCATAGTGGTTAAAGTTGTGGGCTGTAAATAAAAGCACATCCTGATTCCAACTTCAGCTCTACTACTTGCTAGTCATATGATTTAAGTTCCTTAGCCTTTCTGAGCCGCAGTTCCCTCATCTATAAAATAAAGATGATAAAAAATAGAATCTACCTCACAGAGCTATCATGAGGATTTGTTCATTAATTCAAGAAACAGTTATTCAGTACCTACTATGTGCTAAGCTCTGTCCTAGGTACTGAGGATATGGCAGTAAACAAAACAGACAAATCTCTGTCTTCATGTAGCTTATATAAATTATTTATGAAAGTACAAATATATGTAATATATATAATCATAAGTTGATAAGGAGAAAAACATATCAGGGAAGAAAGAAAGATGGATGGGAAAGAATATGAGAAGGAAGAGTGTTTGGGATTTTAAGGGTGGTCAGAAAGGTCCCATGGATAAGGGAACATTAGAGAAAAGACTTTAAGTAAGAGAGTGACAAAGAGTATATCTAGGGTGGGGAGCAATCAAGGCAAAAAGAACAGCAGTGCAAGGCAGGAGTATGCCTAGTGGATTTGGGAAATATGAAGCACACCAATATGGCTGGGGTAGAGTGAGGGAAAGGGTGAATGATTAAGAAAGGAAGTGAGAGGAAGACTGCAGGAAGATGGCGGCGTAGGAGGACGCTGGGCTCACCGCGCATCCTGCTGATCACTTAGATTCCACCTACACCTGCCTAAATAACCCAGAAAACCGCCAGAGGATTAGCAGAACGGAGTCTCCGGAGCCAAGCGCAGACGAGAGGCCCACGGAAGAGGGTAGGAAGGGCGACGAGGCGGTGCGCACTCCACGGACTGGTGGGAGGGAGACGGGGTGGAAGGGCAGCCTGCTGGCCAAGCAAAGCTCCCGAGTCTGGCTGGCAAAAGCGGAGGGGCCGGATGGAGTGTGTTCCGACAGCAAGCGCGACTTAGCGTCTGGGAGGTCATAAGTTAACAGCTCTGCTCAGAAAGCGGCTGGAGGACAAAGGGAGGGAGAGTTGCTGAGCCCCCGGACGACAGAGCTCAGTTTGGTGGGCAACAAAGGCGCTCACCAGCGCCATCTCCCTTGCTCATCCCCCACCAAAATCCCAAAGGGAACCAGTTCCTGCCAGGGAACTTGCTCGCTCTGCACAAACACCCAACTCTGTGCTTCTGCGGATCCAAACCTCCGGCAGCGGATCTGACTCCCTCTCGCTGCCACAGGGCCCCTCCTGAAGTGGATCACCTAAGGAGAAACGAGCTAAGCCTGCCCCTCCTGCTCCCGTGCACCTTGCCTACCCACCCCAGCTAATACGCCAGATCCCCAGCACCACAAGCCTGGCAGTATGCAAGTAGCCCAGACGGGCCACGCCACCCCACAGTGAATCCCGCCCCTAGGAGAGGGGAAGAGAAGACACACACCAGTCTGACTGTGGCCCCAGCGGTGGGCTGGGGGCAGACATCAGGTCTGACTGCAGCCCCGCCCACCAACTCCAGTTATACACCACAGCACAGGGGAAGTGCCCTGCAGGTCCTCACCACTCCAGGGACTATCCAAAATGACCAAACGGAAGAATTCCCCTCAGAAGAATCTCCAGGAAATAACAACAGCTAATGAACTGATCAAAAAGGATTTAAATAATATAACAGAAAGTGAATTTAGAATAATAGTCATAAAATTAATCGCTGGGCTTGAAAACAGTATAGAGGACAGCAGAGATTCTCTTGCTACAGAGATCAAGGGATTAAGGAACAGTCACGAGGAGCTGAAAAACGCTTTAAACGAAATGCAAAACAAAATGGAAACGACGACGGCTCGGATTGAAGAGGCAGAGGAGAGAATAGGTGAACTAGAAGATAAAGTTATGGAAAAAGAGGAAGCTGAGAAAAAGAGAGATAAAAAAATCCAGGAGTATGAGGGGAAAATTAGAGAACTAAGTGATACACTAAAAAGAAATAATATACGCATAATTGGTATCCCAGAGGAGGAAGAGAGAGGGAAAGGTGCTGAAGGAGTACTTGAAGAAATAATAGCTGAGAACTTCCCTGAACTGGGGAAGGAAAAAGGCATGGAAATCCAAGAGGCACAGAGAACTCCCTTCAGACGTAACTTGAATCAATCTTCTGCACGACATATCATAGTGAAACTGGCAAAATACAAGGATAAAGAGAAAATTCTGAAAGCAGCAAGGGATAAATGTGCCCTCACATATAAAGGGAGACCTATAAGACTCGTGACTGATCTCTCTTTTGAAACTTGGCAGGCCAGAAAGGATTGGCACGATATCTTCAGTGTGCTAAACAGAAAAAATATGCAGCCGAGAATCCTTTATCCAGCAAGTCTGTCATTTAGAATAGAAGGAGAGATAAAGGTCTTCCCAAACAAACAAAAACTGAAGGAATTTGTCACCACTAAACCAGCCCTACAAGAGATCCTAAGGGGGATCCTGTGAGACAAAGTACCAGAGACATCACTACAAGCATAAAACATACAGACATCACAATGACTCTAAACCCGTATCTTTCTATAATAACACTGAATGTAAATGGATGAAATGCACCAACCAAAAGACATAGGGTATCAGAATGGATAAAAAAACAAGACCCATCTATTTGCTGTCTACAAGAGACTCATTTTAGACCTGAGGACACCTTTAGATTGAGAGTGAGGGGATGGAGAACTATTTATCATGCTACTGGAAGCCAAAAGAAAGCTGGAGTAGCCATACTTATATCAGACAAACTAGACTTTAAATTAAAGGCTGTAACAAGAGATGAAGAAGGGCATTATATAATAATTACAGGGTCTATCCATCAGGAAGAGCTAACAATTATAATTGTCTATGCGCCGAATATGGGAGCCCCCAAATATATAAAACAATTACTCACAAACATAAGCAACCTTATTGATAAGAATGTGGTAATTGCAGGGGACTTTAACACTCCACTTACAGAAATGGACAGATCATCTAGACACACGGTCAATAAAGAAACAAGGGCCCTGAATGATACATTGGATCAGATGGACTTGACAGATATATTTAGAACTCTGCATCCCAAAGCAACAGAATATACTTTCTTCTCGAGTGCACATGGAACATTCTCCAAGATAGATCATATACTGGGTCACAAAACAGCCCTTCATAAGTTTACAAGAATTGAAATTATACCATGCATACTTTCAGACCACAATGCTATGACGCTTGAAATCAACCACAGGAAAAAGTCTGGAAAACCTCCAAAAGCATGGAGGTTAAAGAACACCCTACTAACGAATGAGTGGGTCAACCAGGCAATTAGAGAAGAAATTAAAAAATATATGGAAACAAACGAAAATGAAAATACAACAATCCAAACGCTTTGGGATGCAGCGAAGGCAGTCTGAGAGGAAAATACATTGCAATCCAGGCCTATCTCAAGAAACAAGAAAAATCCCAAATACAAAATCTAACAGCACACCTAAAGGAAATAGAAGCAGAACAGCAAAGGCAGCCTAAACCCAGCAGAAGAAGAGAAATAATAAAGATCAGAGCAGAAATAAACAATATAGAATCTAAAAAAACTGTAGAGCAGATCAACGAAACCAGGAGTTGGTTTTTTGAAAAAATAAACAAAATTGACAAACCTCTAGCCAGGCTTCTCAAAAAGAAAAGGGAGATGACCCAAATAGATAAAATCATGAATGAAAATGGAATTATTACAACCAATCCCTCAGAGATACAAACAATTATCAGGGAATACTATGAAAAATTATATGCCAACAAACTGGACAACCTGGAAGAAATGGACAAATTCCTAAACACCCACACACTTCCAAAACTCAAACAGGAGGAAATAGAAAGCTTGAACAGACCCATAACCAGTGAAGAAATTGATCAGTCATCAAAAATCTCCCAACAAATAAGAGTCCAGGACCAGATGGCTTCCCAGGGGAGTTCTACCAGACGTTTAAAGCAGAGATAATACCTATCCTTCTCAAGCTATTCCAAGAAATAGAAAGGGAAGGAAAACTTCCAGACTCATTCTATGATGCCAGTATTACTTTGATTCCTAAACCAGACAGAGACTCAGTAAAAAAAGAGAACTACAGGCCAATATCCCTGATGAATATGGATGCAAAAATTCTCAATAAGATACTAGCAAATCGAATTCAACAGCATATAAAAAGAATTATTCACCACGATCAAGTGGGATTCATTCCTGGGATGCAGGTCTAGTTCAACATTCGCAAATCAATCAACGTGATACATCACATTAATAAAAAAAAAAAAGAAGAACCACATGATCCTGTCAATCGATGCAGAAAAGGCCTTTGACAAAATCCAGCACCCTTTCTTAATAAAAACCCTTGAGAAAGTCGGGATAGAAGGAACATACTTACACATCATAAAAGCCATTTATGAAAAGCCCACAGCTAACATCATCCTCAATGGGGAAAAACTGAGAGCTTTTTCCTTGAGATCAGGAACACGACAGGGATGCCCACTCTCATCGCTGTTGTTTAACATAGTGCTGGAAGTTCTAGCATCTGCAATCAGACAACAAAAGGAAATCAAAGGCATCAAAATTGGCAGAGATGAAGTCAAGCTTTCGCTTTTTGCAGATGACATGATATTATACATGGAAAATCTGATAGACTCCACGAAAAGTCGGCTAGAACTGATACATGAATTCAGCAAAGTCGCAGGATACAAAATCAATGTACAGAAATCAGTTGCATTCTTATACACTAACAATGAAGCAACAGAAAGACAAATAAAGAAACTGATCCCATTCACAATTGCACCAAGAAGCATAAAATACCTAGGAATAAATCTAACCAAAGATGTAAAAGATCTGTATGCTGAAAACTATAAAAAGCTTATGAAGGTAGTTGAAGAAGATATAAAGAAATGGAAAGACATTCCCTGCTCATGGATTGGAAGAATAAATATTGTCAACATGTCAATACTACCCAAAGCTATCTACACATTCAATGCAATCCCAATAAAAATTGCACCAGCATTCTTCTCGAAACTAGAACAAGCAATCCTAAAATTCATATGGAACCACAAAAGGCCCCGAATAGCCAAAGTAATTTTGAAGAAGAAGACCAAAGCAGGAGGCATCACAATCCCAGACTTTAGCCTCTACTACAAAACTGTCATCATCAAGACAGCATGGTATTGGCACAAAAACAGGCACATAGACCAATGGAATAGAGTAGAAACCCCAGAACTAGACCCACAAACGTATGGCCAACTAATCTTTGCCGAAGCAGGAAAGAACATCCAATGGAAAAAAGACAGTCTCTTTAACAAATGGTGCTGGGAGAACTGGACAGCAACATGCAGAAGGATGAAACTAGACCACTTTCTCACACCATTCACAAAAATAAACTCAAAATGGATAAAGGACCTGAATGTGAGACAGGAAACCATCAAAACCTTAGAGGAGAAAGCAGGAAAATACCTCTCTGACCTCAGCCGTAGCAATCTCTTACTCGACACATCCCCAAAGGCAAGGGAATTAAAAGCAAAAGTGAATTACTGGGACCTTATGAAGATAAAAAGCTTCTGCACAGCAAAGGAAACAACCAACAAAACTAAAAGGCAACCAACGGAATGGGAAAAGATATTTGCAAATGACATATCAGACAAAGGGCTAGTATCCAAAATGTATAAAGAGCTCACCAAACTCCACACCCGAAAAACAAATAACCCAGTGAAGAAATGGGCAGAAAACATGAATAGACACTTCTCTAGAGAAGACATCCGGATGGCCAACAGGCACATGAAAAGATGTTCAACGTCGCAACTTATCAGGGAAATACAAATCAAAACCACACTCAGATATCACCTCACGCCAGTCAGAGTGGCCAAAATGAACAAATCAGAGACTATAGATGCTGGAGAGGATGTGGAGAAACGGGAACCCTCTTGCACTGTTGGTGGGAATGCAAATTGGTGCAGCCGCTCTGGAAAGCAGTGTGGAGGTTCCTCAGAAAATTAAAAATAGACCTAGCCTATGACCCAGCAATAGCACTGCTAGGAATTTACCCAAGGGATACAGGAGTACTGATGCATAGGGGCACTTGTACCCCAATGTTTATAGCAACACTCTCAACAATAGCCAAATTATGGAAAGAGCCTAAATGTCCATCAACTGATGAATGGATAAAGAAATTGTGGTTTATATACACAATGGAATACTACATGGCAACGAGAAAGAATGAAATATGGCCTTTTGTAGCAACGTGGATGGAACTGGAGAGTGTGATGCTAAGTGAAATAAGCCATCCAGAGAAAGACAGATACCATATGGTTTCACTCTTATGTGGATCCTGAGAAACTTAACAGAAACCCATGGGGGAGGGGAAGGAAAAAAAAAAAAAAAAGAGGTTAGAGTGGGAGAGAGCCAAAGCATAAGGGACTGTTAAAAACTGAGAACAAACTGAGGGTTGATGGGGGGTGGGAGGGAGGGGAGGGTGGGTGATGGGTATTGAGGAGGGCACCTTTTGGGATGAGCACTGGGTGTTGTATGGAAACCAATTTGACAATAAATTTCATATATTGAAAAAAAAAAAGAAAGGAAGTCAGAGAGGTTATAGTATCCTACATCAAGTGAGGCCTTATGGACCATTTTAAAGACTTTGCCTTTTACAGTGAATGAGATGGAAAGTTACGGGAGTTTTGAACAGAGGAAGAACATAGTATAGCTTAGGTTTAAAAAAGATTATTTGGACTACTGTAGGAAAAATATAGTGTAGAAAAAAAGAGCAGAAAGCAGTAAAATAAATATGATATTGTTACAACAATCCAGATATGATGATGACTTGGGTCAGAGAGTTAGCAATTGGAGGTGGGGGAGAATGGGAGTTAAGGGAAGAAGTGGTAGGAAGTGGTCAGATCTGTATATATTTTGAAGGTAGAGCCTACTTGGTTTGCTAAAGATCTGAGGTATGAGAGAAGAAAAGAGTCAAGGATGATGCTTGGTTTTTGCCAGGTTTTTGCCTAATGAGGTGAGATGGGGGAAGACTGTGGAAAAAACCAACTTGGGGAGAACATCAGGAATTTTGTCTTGCTCTAGGTTTGCTTTTTAGCAAACCTTTTAAAAGCAAAGCTTTTTAGGTGCTTTAAATTTTTTTTTTATTTTAGAGAGAGAGAGAGAGCAAGGGAGAGGCAGAGGGAGAGAGAATTTTAAGTAGGCTCCATGGTCAGCATGGAGCCTGATGCAGGACTTGATCCCAAGACCCTGGGATTATGACCTGAGCCAAAATCAAGAATTGGACACTCAACTGACTGAACACCCAGGTGCCCCATAAGTTTGAGATACTTTTTAAACATCTAAGTTGAAATGTCAAGAATGCAATTGGAATAAAAGTGTGGAGTTCAGAGGGCCAATAACATTAAAGCCATGAGACTGGGTAAGACTATCTGTACAAAGAGTGTCTGTAGATCCAACAAGTCCAACTGCAGCCACTCCAATGTTAGAGATCAAGGAAATGAAGTAGAACTAGCAAAAGAGAGGGAACTGAGAAAGAGCAACCACCAGTGAGTTTACAGCAAAACCAGGAGAGCATGGTGTCTGCCCTGGAACCGAATAAAGACAAATGTTTCAAGAAGAAATGAGGAAGGAAGGAGGAAGTTAGCAAATGCGCCCGATCTGATCATAGAGCTACTTAGATAAGAACTGAGAATTGACCTCCAGATTTATCCACATGGAGTTCTTTGGTGACCTTGGTAAAAAGAGCTTTAGTTGGGGCGCCTGGGTGGCGCAGTTGGTTAAGCGTCCGACTTCAGCCAGGTCACGATCTCGCGGTCTGTGAGTTCGAGCCCCGCGTCAGGCTCTGGGCTGATGGCTCAGAGCCTGGAGCCCGTTTCCGATTCTGTGTCTCCCTCTCTCTCTGCCCCTCCCCCGTTCATGCTCTGTCTCTCTCTGTCCCAAAAATAAATAAACGTTGAAAAAAAAAAATTTTATAAAAAAAAAAAAAAAAAGAGCTTTAGTTAAGGGAGGGGATAAAACCTGATTAAAGTGGACTCTAGAAAGAACGAAAAGGTAGGACTTGAAATCAAGGAATAATATATAATTCTTTACAGATATTTGACTGAAATGAAGAGTAGAGAAATAATGTGTTAGCTAGAAGGGAATATGGAGTCAAGAGAATTTTCTTTTTTTAATATTAGATATACTATAGTGCTTTTTAAGCTGATGGGATGATCCTTTGGAAAGGGAAATATGATGAGATAGATAACAGAGAGAACTGCTGGAGCATAAGGGAAAGGATTGGCTTTCAGAGTACCATTGAGAGGACAGGAATATGCAGGCATGGATGAAGGTGGGTGGGTTATCTGCTGAGAGGGAACAGAAAGAAGAAGGTACTGGAAGTTTGAAGGGAAAAAAGGTATGAAATAATCATTTAGGGAAAGTAGATGGACTATTAAATAAAATGATTACCAGATAGCAGTAAAGGATCACTTGAGATTAGTGGTAATGAATTTGTAGAGTCCAGTTGACATCATTGTGGGTTTTCTTCAACAACTTTCCAAAAGGTAGAGAGTAGGTGGAGAGTTAGATTGTCCTGGGTAGGAGTTTTGTGAGGCAAAATAACAAAGCAACAAGAGCAAAAGAGAAGCAGACATATCAAGGGAATTATTATAACATTGGACATTGGAATTTAAGTGGGTAAGAAAAGAAGTAAGGATATAAGATGGGTAAGGAATGGTCAAGAGGTGTTGGGATCACTGGTCCAGGGGTTATCAGAGCACTGTTAGAGTTGGGATGTTGGAAGGAGTGAGCTGGAAAGGCAGGAGTGGTAGAAAGATAAGAAAGAACATTGGTAGGGGTGCCTGGGTGGCTCAGTCGGTTAAGCATCCGACTCTTGATTTCAGCTCAGGTCATGATCTCACAGTTGTGAGATTGAGCCCTGCATGGGGCTCTGCACTGAGAGAAAAGCCTGCTTAGATTCTTACCCACCCTCTCCCTCTGCTCCTCCCCAACTTGCATGCCCCCTTTCTCTTCCTCTCTCTCTCTCTCCCTCAGAAGCAAAATGTTTAAAAAGAAAGATTAGTAGATTAATAATAAATGGAAACACTCCCTAAGAAATAATAGTAGTATTAAGACCTAGTCTATGCCCTCCAAGTGCTCATTATGTAGTGCAGAAGAAAAGGCAGAAATGAATGCTCAAGATAAGTACATGCAATGCCTGTGGGGGCCAAAAGGAATCTTCAAGTAAATGTGAGGGTCAGATCAAGGAAAAACATCCAAAAAAGGTGGCATTTGAGGTGAACCTCAAAATGGAGCATGTGCAGAGCATAGCCTGATATACCACAGCACTTAAACTATTGCAGCAAGTGTTCAGAAAGCAGTGGTTGGAGGGGCATGTGGGTGGCTCAGTCAGTTAAGCGTCAGCTTTGGCTCAGGCCATGATCTTGCGGTCCGTGGGTTCCATGCCTGCATCAGGCTCTGCGCTGACAGCTTAGAGCCTGGAGCCTGCTTCAGATTTTATGTCTCCCTCTCTCTCTGCCTCTCCCCTGGTCACACTCTGTCTTTCTCTCTCTCTCTCAAAAATAAATAAACATTAGAAAAGTTTTGCAGGGGAAGGAAAAAAAAAAAAGAAAGGTTAGAGAGGAAAGGAGCCAAATCATAAGAGACTCTTAAAAACTGAGAACAAACTGAGGGTTGATGGGGGAGGGAGGGGAGGGTGGGTGATGGGTACTGAGGAGGGCACCTGTTGGGATGAGCACTGGGTGTTGTATGGAAACCAATTTGACAATACATTTCATATTTAAAAAAGAAAGAGAAAGAAAGAAAGAAAGAAAGAAAGAAAGAAAGAAAGAAAGAAAGAAAGAAAGAAAGAAAGAAAAAGAAAGAAAACCATGGTTGGTGCATGGGATGGGAACTATGGCAGGACACGAGACTAAAGCATGGGCTGGGGCCAGGTTAGGCTGGTAATAGTGTGAGCATTTGAAACATCAGGCTGATGTGTGAGCATTTTTCTACAGGTAATAGTGAGGTTAGGAGCCCTTCTGCATAATTGAGCCCACTTGTTAGCATGATAAGAAGTCATATTGGTTTCTGTATTTTAATCAATCTAAAAGTGCTTTCTTCTCCATTATATATTATGTCATATTTATAGTTTTGTACTTCTCTTGGATTTTCTGATTGTCCTTGTAAGATCATCTCTAGTCTACTGCATTGATACTGTTATTTCTCTCCAAATAATGTATTGCCACATGCTCGTTCCCTTTTTTTCCAACTTCATCTTCCAACTTCAACTTCATCCCCCAGTGTTGGTAGGAAAGTCTAATTATGTGACCCCTTTAGGCCCTACCAGAAAGGGGTAGGAAATAGGTTGGTTGTGATCAGAACTATGCTGTCCAGAGCATTAAGACTAGTCAAAGTGGACAAGATTGGGGCCGCCTGAGTGGCTCAGTCGGTTAATTGTCCGACTTCAGCTCAGGTCATGATCTCATGGTCCGTGAGTTTGAGCCCCGCGTCGGGCTCTGTGCTGCCAGCTCAGAGCCTGGAGCCTGCTTCGAATTCTGTGTCTCCCTCTCTCTCTGCCACTCCCCTGCTCATGCTCTGTCTCTCCGTCTCAAAGATAAATAAAAACATTTTTTAAAAAATTAGCAAAACAAAACAAAACAAAGTGGACAAGATTTGACGGTGAACAGTCAAATCCTCCCAGGGTAGAAGAAGACATAAGGGGCACAGTCTCACAACAGAGGTCACAATTTTTTCAGGAACTCAGTATCAGTACCAATGATGGGGTCAGTCTCTTTGCAAGCTATATTTACGATGTCATTTGAAAGTATCAGAACCTCTGTCTTTACAGACTAACCAGGGTAAATGTTAAAACCATTATCTTTTCAGGGTGCCTGGGTGGCTCAGTCGGTTAAGCATCTGACTTCAGTTCAGGTCATGATCTCACAGTCCGTGAGTTTGAGCTCTGCATTGGGCTCTGTGCTGACAGCTCAGAGCCTGGAGCCTGCTTCAGATTCTGTGTCTCCCTCTCTCTCTGCCCCTCCCCTGCTCATGCTCTGTCTCTCTCTGTCTCAAAAATAAATAAAAACATTTAAAAAAATTTTTTTTAATCAAGCAAGAACTGCCTTAAAAAAATTATCTTTTCTACCACATTATTGTGGTTTGGTCAAGTCCCTTCCCTCCTCTGGACCCAAGGCCCTGTCTATAAAATGTGGGGGCTGGATTCATCCTTTTCTAGAGCTGCTTCCAACTGACATGCTCTAATTTTTCTGTTACCTTCTATTCTGTATTAAATTCATGACATGTGACAGGCATTTTTCTAAGGATGAGACCCTTTTTCTCACCCCCTTCTCTCCTCACCCTTGTTATGAATTATGTTGGTCTTTTCTTGTTTAAAAGATTTGGAAAAAGTGATGTGTTAGGAGGTTTATTTCATATGGCATATTTGAGAGAAAATCACATAAAGGGCTTTGTTTTGTTCCAGCAGCTGAAACAGTAAAACCACCAGAATGACATACAGCGTCATTTTGTACTGCCCTCAAGTGGTGACCCAAATGTCTTCTTGGTTGTAGTTTAAGGAATAAAATATTTTCAGAGGAGCCTAACGCAACTGGCTTTGATCGAATCTCTTACAAAGGATGGGCTGAGGCTCATCGTTGTTTTCATCAGCGTACAAATCTGTTCTAGTTTCTCCTATCTTTAAAGAGCTATTTTATAACCCTGACTCCCTCTCCAGTCCTATTTCTCTGCTTCCCTTCAGAGCCAAATTTTTCAAGAGTTATCAGTATACTCTTTCTAGTTCCTCATTTCCAGTTTATTTTTAAGCTTTTTACTTCAAAATAATTGCAAACTTTCAGAAGAGGTGCACTAATATTATGAAGAATTCCTATACACTCTTCACCCCAATGCACCAGAATTTAATATTTTGCCACAGTCTCTTTGTCTGTGTGTGTTTGCATATGTGTATGAATGCATGCATATATACAAATGTTTCCTGAACCATTCGAATTGTAGTATTTACCCCTAATATCCTAAATATTTGAGTGTGTATTTGCTAAGAACAAGGACATTCTCTCTCTTTTTTAATTTTTGTTAATGTTTGACTATTTTTGAGAGAAAGAGAGAGAGAGAAACAGTGTGAGTGGGAGAGGGGCAGAGAGAGGGAGACACAGAATCTGGGGCAGGCTTCAGGCTCTGAGCTGTCAGTACAGAGCCTGATGTGGGGCTAGAACTCAAGAAATGTGAGATCATGACCTGAGCCAAAGTCATGGTTGACTGAGCCAACCTGGCACCCCAGGACATTCTCTTATGTACTTGCATTCCTCCCCCACCCCCAAGTATGATGATCAAATTCAGGAAATTTAACATTGATAGAAGTCCTTATGTTTAGTACATATTCAAAGTTCACTTATTGGCCTGATACTGTCCTATCTAGCAATTTTCCCTCTAATCCAGTGTCTGATCCCTAATCATGCATTACATTTAACTGTCATGACTCTTTAGTCTCCTTTAATCTAGAGCAGTTCCCCAGTCTTACATTGTTATTCATGATATTGACATTTTTGGGAAGTACATACCAATGTTTTGTAGAATTTCCTTCTATTCGGTTTTGTTTCATGTTACTTATAATTCTATTTCTTTTTCTTTTTTTTTTAGAGGGAGCAGGAATACTACCCAGGGGATGTTATGTCCTCAGTGCATAAGGTGAGGAAAAACATTATGTCACCTGGTCCCATTATTGTTCACCTTTGATCAGTTGGTTAAGATGGCATCTGCCAGGTTTTTTTCACTATAAAGTTAGCATTTTTTCCCATATAAATAAGTAATCTTTGGAGAGGTACTTTGAAACTGTATAAATATCTTGTTCCTCTTCAAATTTATGCTCAAAGTTTTCAACATTCATTGCTAATTGATAGTCTCTACTCCTTCTATGTCTTCAAATGTAGATTATGCTAAAGACTTCTAAATTCATATCTTCATCCCAGACCTCTCTTCTGGGCTCCAAACTTACAACCAACTGCCTAATTGATATCTACTTGGATATTTCACTGACATCTTCAGTTTAACGTGTGTAAAATAAAACTCCAGAGCAACATCTGAATTCATTACTCTAAAGGTGGTCAAGTGGTGATTTATCATTCCATTATTCCACCTACATTTTTAGTTGGCATTATACTGTAAGCAAGATATTTCCCTTTTCTCCTATTTATTCGTATATTTATTATTGTCAGTATAGACTTATTGATTCTTATTTTATTTAATAGGTTATAATCTATTACTGTCAATATTCATTTTAATGTTCAACTTGTCCCAGATTTGGTCAGTGAGAGCTCCTTCATACTGGCTCCTGTATCCTTTTGACACACACCCATCTTTTTTTTTTTTTAAGCACTTTCTTGCTTTCTGGCGTAATATAGCATCCCAGGTACATCTTTTACTTTTCCTGTCTAGTCTTGGAAATCATCCATCTCTCCAAAGAGCTCCCCTTTTAGTAGGCAATGGTATTTAGAAACCAAGATCTGGGCACCAGATATACTCATTGTTACTGGGGTATAATTGCTTTTAGGCCTTTTAGGTAAACAGAGCCACGAAGGAAAAATGGCAACTTAACACGGTTTAACTATTTTTAATCTTGAATTCATTACTGGCACACTCTAATTCCAACTCAGCACCACAGGGTTTTTTCTCCTATTCCTTATTTGCATCTCCTATTCCTTATTTTCCCACAGTGGGAGCTCTGACTCCCAACAGCATCATTGTCTTTTTTCATTTGCTCAGTGTTGTGATACACACAAAATAGTTTCAGAATTGCTATATCCATGTCACCTAAAAAGTCTATTAAATTGGATTCAAAATTTGTTTGTAGTTTTGTTTTGTTTTTAGACTAAAGGTATATATGCAAAGTACTGCATTCAAAATTTATTTGGATTAAGTTTTATTTTCCTTCAGAATGTTTATATTACTTATTTATATATAGTTAGGTTTATTTGTTTTCTATTTATATTAATTTTTAGAATGCCTTTCATTCTTGTAGATTCAAATTTCTGTTTGAATATGTAAAAGTTAACATTGTCAAATCCATATGAAAACATATGGAATGCTTCGCAATTTGTGTGTCATCTATATGGAGGAGTCATGCCAATTTTCTCTGTTTTGTTTTAGTTTTAGCATATGTGCTGTTAAAGTAAGAACACCTTCAATTCATTTTCAGCCCGTTTGATGTTTACTTAGCGCCTTCACACACACACACACACACACACACACACACACACTTCAGTATTTTTTTATCCTTATATTATTTGACCTTTCCACACTCAACTGACCTAATTTTCTTGAAACACTCTACTCTCTTGGTTTTTGATTCCACACTCTTCTGGTTCTACTTCCTCTTCACAGGCCTCTCCTCATTCTCCTTGTTTGTTCAACTGCTCCAAAATATGTGGCTGCTCAGGACTCTTCTTGGCTCCCTTCGCTTCTCTCTGTATACTGTTTTCCTAGATAATCTCAACTACTTCTGTATCTTTGAATGATGATACTAGGAAGGGAATCTTTGAATGCTGATTATGTCAATGACTTCTAAATTCATGTCTTCGTCCCATACCTCTCTTCTGGGCTCCAAACTTACAACCAACTACTTCATTGACATCTACATGGATCTCACTGACAGCTGAAGTTTAACATGTCTAAAACAGAACTCCCAATTTCCCTGCCAAACCTGCTTCTTCCAAGCTCCTCCCTCTCAGTAAATGTCACCTCCCTCCACCTGGTTGCTCTAGCTGGAAACTACTACTACCACTTTGCGCATCATCTCTTACCTAGGTGACCCATCAGCCTCATAACTGGCTTCTCTTTTATCCCTCACACATTCATCCTCTATACAGTAGCTACCATGATATTTTTGAAAACAAGATAATAATACAAGCTTACATTTTTTGGGTGTTTATTATGTGCCAGGAACTGCTGTAAGCACTTTGTATATATATTATCTTCGCAATGACTCTATGAGGTAAAACCTATCTCAGTTTTATAGAAAAGGAAATTGGGGCACAGAGAGTTTAACTAATTTGCCCAAGGTCACACAGCTGGTATATGGTGGAGTTTAGGTTTGAACCCAGAGTGACTCTTTAGCCTTCAAGTTTATGTACACATGCTACTGGATCATATCACCCAGACTCAAATACTTTCATGGCTGCTCACTGGGGCTCACTGGAACTAGATTCCGAACTCCATACTTAGGCCTGCTGGGTCCTGTGATGTGCCTCCTGCTTACCCCTTCAAATTTATCTCATGCTGTTCCCTTTCCTTGACTTTCCTTCAGCCACATGGCTTGTTTTGTTTTCTGTTTGTTAGTTTCCTTGAACATGATAAGCCATTTCCTGCCAGTCGACATTATTTATCCTCCACTTCAAACACTCTTCTCCTTGGCTTCTTCTCATTCTTCAGGTATCACTTTAATGATATGTGATTCCCTTACCATGCTGTTTCTTAAGTGGTTCCCTTGCTGGTATGTTCTATCTCAGCTTCATATTTGTTTTCTTTTTAGCCCTTAAAACAATTTGTAATTATTTGTTTACTTGTTTTGTCTCTCTTCCCCACTAAAATTAAGTGCTATAAAGACAGAGGCTGTGTCCTAGTCACTTTTGTGTATTCTGAGCCTAACACAGTGCTTTGTTCATAGAAGGAACCCTAGAAATATTTGTTGAATAAACATATATTATCATTTTCTACTTTATAGCTTCCAATTACTCATAATTTCTGCCTCCTCATCACTTTGGTTTGTCACAGCCTAGACTCTGTCTCCTCTCTCATAAACCCCTACTCAACCTCATGGCCTCTCTCTTTGCATCCTTTTAGTCATAGTTTTAGTGCTACTAATTGCCTCAATCACCTCATGTTTCCCAATTTAAATTCCTGAAAGAGAAATATTTATTTGTCCAACTCATTTTTTAGGAGACAGACATTTGTAGGTCATTGGCAAGCTCATGAGTTGCTTGCCTTTGGGTCAGATTCCTAGTCCTGGTCCAAACAGTTGTGTGGGGCAGGGTGTATGTGTGTGTGTGGCGGGGGGATATTCTGCACAGCGCTGCCTTTCCGATCAGGCACAATGATTGATATTTGAACACAAGCGGCAGCCACAGCAGCAGCAGTGGCAAATAGTTAATCAGGCCTCACTTAAGGGTCAGGTTCTCCAACAGTTGCTCTCTAGGAGACAGGTCTCAGGTTATCTTGAGTCCTGTGTACTCTCCCTCTGAAAATAGTAAACACAAATTGAAAGCCCTCGCATTTACACAGCATTTCTAAAACTAAAAAAGAGTATGCATCCACCTGTATTTGTTAGTCTAGCAACCCTGTGAGGCCAAGAATATTGTTTCCACTTTATAAATAAGGAAACTGAGGCTCCATTTCCTTGCCCAAAGTCAGACACATACTAAATAAGAGCCAGCATCAAATCCCAGGTCTCTAAACTCCCATGATGGGCTCCTTTCACTGTATCTAAAGAAACTGGATGATGATTGAAGTTTCCTCTAAAATAGCACCATAGGTGGCTCCATGGGCTGTGGGTTCCCAATATACTTATCAAGTACCTAAGGGTTTACAAAGCACCTACCATGTACCAGGCACTCTGCTTTACAAATACTATCTCAGTTCAACCTCATAATACTTGGGTGAGGTAGATATTCTAATACCCACTGAGGAAATGGAGATTTAACAGATTAGATTACTGTTCCAAGTTCAAGATCTAGTATATGGCATGGCTGGGATTCTAATTTAGATCTTTCTGACTCCAAAGCCCATCTTCCTTACATTACACTAGACTGTATCCCTTCTTCTTCCCAACTGTGTTGCCTTGGTCAAGTTACTTAATTTATGTGACCTTGTATTTCCTTATCAGTAAAATGGGGATATGAGTACCTAATTCATGGGATTATCATAGGTTTATGAGCAATCATGTGGTAAAATAGCCTGTTCCAGTAAACATAGCAGGTACATACTTTCAGTTTTGTGTGAATCTAAATCTACACGTGTGAAAAAATATATAATTATCAACTTTAGTTGCCCGTAATGATCAGGATCTCTTGTGAGATTCTATTCTGTCGGCAAGTATTCCTGATTCAAATTCTGAAGACATAGGGACTTGACAACAGTTATTCTCTAAGAAAACAGAGCAAGTCAATGTACTTTAGAGATGAGAAAGAACCTACACTCAGCCTAGCCATTATATAGCAGAATGGAAATTAATAAGTGCTCAATAAAGAGATCTGAGTATGTGTCTCAGAAGCTTAAGAATTTCTTTAAGGCCAGGGCATTTAACATATAGTCTGATTTAATCCCACCACAACTTTAAGATATAGGTGTTCTTGTGACCTCCATTTTTCAGGCTCAGAGAGTTTAAGTGATCTGCCTAAGGTCACACATCTAAATTGAGGTAGACAAGGAACTGGAGCCCAGTTTGGCACTATTGCACTGAGCTTTCAGCTGTGTGCAGTCTGGCACGTCTACTAACAAGTTAACCTGCTCTGCACCTTCAGGGCTCTTTGGATGGAAACTTACTCTCAGGTCAAACACCCTTCTAACATCTTGCCCACTCATTGTTCTCAGGAAAGAAAAATCAGTTCCACAAGCATCGGCACAATTTAGGGAGAATGCTGGCTAGAATGGCACTTCCCCATATAATAGTACAGATAAATACCATCAATAAATACAAACAATACAAATACATACAGATAAATAATACCATGTGAGAAATGCAAGAGCAAGAATAATAACTAATCTTTGTACAGTACTTTATAATTTATAAGAGATATGATACCGAATTCTCCACATATCGCCCCTTTGAGATAGGTATTATCATTGCCATTTCACAGATGAAGAAACTGAGGCTTAAGAAGTTGATTTAGTATGAAGAGGTGGACATATACTGTTTTGTGTTTTCCCAGACTCCTTTCTTCCTTTTGGTAATGACACCCCGCGTTTCCTTTAGAGATCAAGTACCTTCCATCACAGCAACAGTGATTAGATCAATGTGAACACATGACACATCAGATCTTTGATGTCAAGCTTGGAACTTTTGTTTAGGCTTTTATTCAAGCCATTAAGAGAGAGGAACTCTCTCTGGAGACTGAAGTTAGTGGCCACTACCACAGTAAACACAATGTTATGTATAAATTTTAAACCTGCAGAAGAAAATTCAGTCTAGCCAGTGGAAAGTAGAAATGGAAATTTAAGATAAAAAGGAATGTACAGTAAATGGATGGTGGGACTAAACCTTAGTATATAGTAATTACATTAAATGCAGATAAGTTAACCTCACCAATTGGATTTTTAAAAATTACATCCAATAATAAATTGGCTGTAAGAGACACACTTAAAACATCAAAAGATAGGGGATGCCTGAGTGACTCAGTAGGTTAAGTGTTCGATTCTTGATCTTGGTTCAGGTCAAGATCCCACGGTTCATGAGTTAGAGCCCCACGTTGATCTCCACACTGACAGTGCAGAGCCTACTTGGGATTCTCTCTCTCCCTCTCTCTCTCTGCCCCTCCCCTGCTTGCTTTCTCTCTCTCTCTCTTAAAATAAATAAACATTAAAAAATGAAAAAATATAAAAATATATGAAGATTAAAAATAAAAAGATGAAAAGAGATACACTAGGCAAATATGAACTGGGTTGTGATCTTAATTCTGTCAAAAAGAAATTTTAGTATCAAAAGGTAAAAAGTGATAAAAAGTAATTATATATTCATTAAAGAAACAATAAGCAAACCCATAGGTGCACTTAATTACAGAGTATTAAAATACACAGAACCGCAGAGAGAAATAGATGCATAATTATAGCTGCAGATTTTAATATCTCCCTCTCAGAAACTGGTCTATCAAGGCTGGAATACTATAATTACCATATTTTGACAATTCTACACCTTACACAAAGTTGGACTCTGGGAGAATTAAAGACATAATACATATTTAAAAATATATTTTTAAAATAGGAAACATAGTTTGTGAGAAGAGAAAGGCAAAACTTCAAAATCACAGACTATGACACAATAACGTTGATGAATAATCGGGATTCCCATTCAACAAAAAACTGTGGACAAAGTAACTAGATGAGAAAATGGGAGAAGATATTTGAAATACTTAGCATACAAAACTCTTGCAAATAAAGAAGACAGCAACCTCTAGAGAAAAATAAGCAAAAGATATGAACAGAGAAGAAACCTACAAATCAAAAAGCATGTGAAGAGATGCTTAAAAAAATCGGAGAAATGTTAATTAAAACAGCAATGTGCTATGGTTTTATATCAATTAAACTGTAAAAATCAGAATGTTTGATGCCTGCTGGTGGCTGGAAGGAACGCTTATGCATGGTGGCAGGAGTATGGACTGCTATAGCCACTGTGGAAAGGAATTTGACATAAGATAATTATGAACTCACATATTCTATGAGCCCATAGCCACTCCTGGGATATATCTCAAAGAAATTCTTATGCGGACACACAAAGGATTAAAATGTTAATTGCAGTATTATTTATGAAGGCAAGGACTTAAAGACTACCTGTTTGGTGGTCTATCACCCGAGACTAGATAGCTAAAATGTAGTAAATTTTATATCGTGAAGTTACATAGCAGTCAGAAGCAATGCATTAGATGTATACACAGCAACATGAATGCATTTTAAAAACAGTGCTCAGTAAAAAATCTGAAGAAACACAATGAGATTTAAATACTGTACCATTTGCATAAATTAAAATACATCTATACAAAATAAAAATTCACATTTCATATGAACATATACAAATGAAAAGATATACACCAAATATAACACAGTTGCCTTTGTGGGGAAAGGAAAGGGATAAAAGAGAAAAAATAAATAACAAATAAGACTTAAATGTATAAACACTGGGGCACCTGGGTGGCTCAGTCAGTTAAGCATCTGACTCTTGATTTAGACTCAGGTGCTGATATTGCTGTTGCGAGATCAAGCCCCATTTTAGGCTCAGCACTAGGCATGGAGCCTGCTTAGGATTCTCTCTCTCTCTCTCTCTCTCTCTCTCTGTCTCTGTTCCTCCCTCCACTCATGCATGCTTGCTCATGCTCTTTCTCTCTCTCTCTCTCTCAAAGTAAATAAATAAACATTTTTTAAAAAAGTATTATCAGTGACCTAAGATGATAAAATGCCATGTACTGAGGAGAGTGATTAACTAAAACCTCTACACCTCCAGTCAAACTAACCAATCAACAAATGAACATAAAACTGGAAGAAAAGACAGTAAGTATTGTATAGTTGCCCCTGGATTTGGGGATAATGAGAAATTTTTATATTCTACTTAATACATTTGTAGAATCAAAATTTTTTACATTGAACACCTGTTACTTTCTAAAATAAAATATATCAGATTTTTATATAATATAATATATTATATAAATTATATAATATATTATATTATATTATAATATGTTATATAATTTATATATTATATATGTTATATATAAATTATATAACATATTATAATATAATATAATTATAAATTATATAATAAAATAAAATATATAAGATTTTAAAAGTTTATTTATTAATTTTGAGAGAGAGAGAGCACAAGCAGGGGAGGGCAGAGAGAGAAAGAGACAGAGACAGAGAGAATCCTAAGCAGGCTCTGCACTTTCAGCACAGATCCCAACATGGGGCTGGATCCCAGGAACAATAAGATCATGACCTGAGCCAAAATCAAGAGTTGGACGCTTAACTGACCAGAATTTAAAAAACAAAAAAAACTTCATCTGGAGATATAGGTTTCAGTGGTAGAATGGTAGTATTCAAAAGACAAGACCTGAAAGGAAATACAAAAAATTTCAAAGTCTGTGCAGAATGGGTGGAACTATGCATGCATTTTTCTCTTGTTAAATTACCTTAGTTTTTGAAATAATGTTTCTACAATCTATCAAAATAAAGGCAAGGAAATTTAACAAAGGTAAAAGCAACAGCTTAAAAAAATTTTTTTATGTAGACTTTAATGTTTATTTATTTTTGAAGGAGAGAGAGACAGAGTGTGACTGGGGGAGGGTCAGAGAGAGGGAGACACAGAATCCGAAGCAGGCTCCAGGCTCCCAACTGTCAGCACAGAGCCCGACGCAGGGCTTGAACTCACAAATCGCGAGATCATGACCTGAGCTGAAGTTGGACGCTCAACCGACTGAGCCACCCAGGTGCCTGTATATATACTTTAAAGTAAGCTCTGAGCCGAACGTGGAGCTAGGCTTGATTGAACTCACAACCCCGAGATCAAGAGTTGTATGCCCCAAAGTAGCAGCTTTAAAAAATATTTGAATAGATCCTTATTGTTTATTCTCTCCCCACCCCCCCACCCAAATTTTGCATGAAAATCAGTATCTTTATCTGGTGATATTTGAAAATACATAACAATTGGTAGAGCATATGCCTAACCAATTAGAACAGATATTGGCAGTAGATGAGATGCTCTCATCAGACTGGAATGCCTAAAATATAGATTACCCACAAGCCAGTCCTCTAGCCCTAACACAGTGTTCAGACGCAGGCATCTAAAGCCTTGCCCTTTTTCACAATGGGAAGACTCTTATGTTATAGAAAGAGGTATAAAAATGAGGGATGCCCAAAAAAGCCACTCTATAAAATGCCGCTTGGCATAAAGATTATTTTGAGTGAAAAGCACTTGAAAAACAGCAGATACAATAGGGACACTCTGATCTCTTTTCTTCCTGAAAACAGGAGATAGAACTCCTGTGTGAGAGCTGCCCTTGAGCTCCTAGGAGAAAAGAAACACTCTTATGAAGGACAGAAAGTTGAGATTGAGAGGATTCTGTACAAACAGACCTTGTTAAAATAATTCTTATCTTCCTATAGCCTCCCTGAACATTTTGGTTATTTTCCCACAATTGCCTCTCTTTGTTCAACCTATTATAAAAGCATTTAAGCTTTGCCCCTTCTTTGGGTCTTCATTTCCTTATGAGGGCTCCTGTGTCCCATAAAAGTTTATATTAAATAAATTTGTATGCTTTTCTCCTGTTAATCTGTATTATGTCAATTAAATGTTCAGGCCCAGCCAAAGATCCTAGAGGGTAGAGGCAAAGTTTTGCCTCCTCTGCTAAGTCCAGTTTCCCAAGCCAGAATATTCCAAAGATTGTAAGGCTCAGAAACTACACTAGGCACCAACCTATAACAAAAAAGGAGATGGAATACTTGCTACTTCTTCCTGACTCACCACCCAACTCCTGTTATCTAGGTGCCCTAATCTTTGACCCTGAAATTTGGTCCACACATCTCCTTCTCCATCAGATAGACTCTTACACATTCTTGAAGATCTGGCTCAAAAGTCATTTCCTTCACGAAATCTTCCCTGAAAATACCAGCCAGAGTTTTGTTCAGACTTTCAACTAATATTTATTAAGTACCTATGGTGTTCCAGACCCATATTATATTTGTATCCCTGTGCTATCATATGACAGCTGTGCCTGGCCTGACTCCCCAGCTAGACTGGGATTAGTCCTTGGTATACTTCTAGTAAAACAAAGGCAGGAAGGAGTCAGCATTTAATCCTCACAGCTAAGTCTGCAGTAGGTCCCGTTATTAACCCTGTCTCACAAATGTGAAAAATGAGGCACAGGAAAGTTAGATCACTTGCCCAAGATAATACAGCTGATAAGTAAACAGAGCCATGAATCAAGCACAGTGACCTCAAACAGCTGGCAAACACACTAACTGTATCACTTCTGAAAATGAAAAGGCTGTCACACTGAACTCAATTGCTTGTCTGTATGTTTGTTTTTTGGGAAATTTTTGAAAAGAGGAAGATGACTTTTTGTTTATCTTAAAATGGTATTTATTCTGTATCTGCTATCTGTATTATCTGTATTCAATATAATGTAGATCCACTCATTCGATCAACAGCCTAGTACAATGAAAGGATAAGCTTTGGAATCAGACAAACTTGAGTTCAGATACTGGTCCTGTCCCTTACCAGCAGCTTGACCCTAAGCAAATGACTTGCCTGTTCTAAGCAGTTTCTGCATCTGTAAAACGAAGCTAATAATGGTATCCTCTACAATTGCTGCTATGAGGATTGAATAAGCACACTGAAGGAACTCCTCAAATTTATGGGAAGTGCTTTGCAATCTGTAAAGAGCTATGTGAATGCCCATGATAATGTTGTTATGAGCAGGTGGTAAGAAGAGGTAAGTGTAAGACTAGCAAACCTGCAAATGAGTAACAATTATTTAAAAATTAGGGCACAAAACAACAGAGAAGCAAAAGGACTTTCACAAAGTACCTTCTTTATGTTAAGAGGAAGTCTGGTTTTGTTTTTAAGTGCTTGCTACATCTGTAAGAAGAAAACAACATCACCCACAGGTATAACCATCAGAACGACTCAGTAAATATTAAGTAATACAGATATTCATTTACTTTATTATTTTAGAGAAAGAGAGAGCATGTGAGCAGGGGAGAGGGACAGAGGGAGACAGAGAGAGAGAATCCCAAGCAGTCTCCACGCTCAGTGTGGAGCCTGATGTGGGGCTCTATCCCACGACCCTGGGATCATGACCTAAGCTGAAATCTAGAGGAAGATGCTCAACCAACTGAGCCACTCAGGTGCCCCAAGTAATACAGATATTTAAACAAAATAAAATTCCCTGGATGTACTAAGATAAATTGAAAGTGAAGATCAAGTTTATACAGAAGTTTATTTACCAGCAATTAATTTCATAAACACCATGATAATGATAGTAGGAATAGTGATTATTTGTTGACTATATATTTATATCAGGCACTGTACACACATGACTATTTGATCCCTGCAACAACCTCATGAAATAGGAATTCTCACTCCCTTTCCAGTGACAAGGAAATAGGAGCCCCAAGAGGCTGATGTGACTTTCCCAAGGTCATATAGAGCAAAGGAGGTAGAGTAGAAAAACAAATCCAAAGTCTGGTCAAAAAGAGCAAGTAGGGGTGCCTGGGTGGCTCAGTTGGTTGAGTGTATGACTCTTGGTTTTGGCTCAGGTCATGATCCCAGTGCCATGGGCTTGAGCCCCACATCAGGCTCCATGCTGAGTGTGGAACCGGCTTAAGTTTCTCTCCCTCTCCCTCTGCCCCTCTCCCCACTTGCTCTCTTTCTCTCTCTCTCTAAAATACAAAATTAAAAAAATTAAATTAGGGGCGCCTGGGTGGCTCAGTTGGTTAAGTGTCTGACTTCAGCTCAGGTCATGATATCGTGGTTTGTGGGTTCGAGCCCCATGTCAGGCTCTGTGCTTTTGATTCTGTGTCTCCCTCTCTCTCTGCCCCTCCCCTACTCATGCTCTGTCTCTGTCTCTGACTCTCTCTCTCAAAAATAAACATTAAAAATTTGTTAAAGCAAATTAAATTAATAACATTTTTTTTAAAAAAAGAGCAAGTAATTTTGCTCTCCAGATTTGGCCAACCTCATGAACATTTCTCCTTCTAAGCAACATCATTTGCCTCTGAATGTAAGGTGTTTTGTTTTTGTTTTCTTTTTTTTTTTTTTTTTTTTTTAACCAGATTACAGTTCATCCTTCTGGTCAACACAGACTTCTTCATTTTTGCCCAGAAACACACTTTCAGCATCATCTTCCTTCCGCTGCCTGTCATTTCCTGGGTCCTTGGCAGAATCCTCTTCACTTCCCTCTTCTTCAACTCCCCAGATGTCATCTTCCCATTCCTTCTCCTTTTCTTTTTTCTTCTTGACTTCTCCTTCATGTTTTATTTTTTCCATCTCTTCATACAGTTTTATCCATTGCTTCTCTTTGTCCTATTTAGAATATGGAATTTCAAAATAATTTACAGATAGTATAAACAAAGTTAACCCACTTTAGAAATGTCTGATGTCTTCCCAAACTCTTAAAGATTTCTGGGATGGTGTTTGTTTACATACAAATTTTCAGTCTGTGTGTGTGGTGGAGAGAACTCTGTGTATGTGTGTAATCTGTTCATAAATAAAATTGGTTCAGATTCAGCAATCATGTACCTAATGCCTACAGCATTGCTAAGAATAGTGCTAGACAATTTATACACATTATTTCTATTCCTCACAACAATGTATGAGGTAAATGTTACTAGTTCCACTTCCTAGATGAAGGATCTGAGGTTCGGGCTGATTAAATGCCTTGCCCAAGCTGTATAGCTAGTGAGTGGTAGAACCGAAATTAGAAATCCAGGCTTTCTGCATCTGAGTCTTGTCCTGTCTCTGCTATTTCCAGTGACACAATCTTAGGGAACTCTTTGAATTTGCTTTTGACCTGTGATCAGTACAAACTTGTGTGAAGTCAGAAATGAGACTACTTCTATGTTCTCCAATGTGTTCATCTAGGTCCCAGAATTTGATCCCTAAAGCCAATTTCATAGATTTTCCTACTCGGAAGGTCACTAAGGAAGGGACACAGTCCACATTCCTCCAGATGCTTTAGATGAGCATCTGGGCCAAGTGGTCTTTTACCCAGTTTTGGGGGATAAGACTAGACTGAGAACCTGCATGCCCAGTAGGTGGTGATCTTCTAGAATCCTTTTGTGAGGAAATGCTTGGCATCTCGTTTGTGTTTCCCACATTATTAGAGGCAAAAACATTCTCTTTCATTCAGGCCTTCATTTTCTTATGTCTGGAAAGCACTGGCTACAATTTTGGTCTCTATTTCTCCCCTTCCCTCTCATGGCTCTACTCATTCATCAGCTTCCACCCTCCTTTCTTTACCAAAACTGCTCTTGCCAAAGGTAACCAGAGACCTCCAATTCCACCAGTTTCTCAACTCCACTTGAACCTACAACAATCCATTGAGCCTATCTATTTTTCATTTGACCTCAACCAACTCATGTCCTCCCTCTTCTCCTTTCTTTATTTTTGTATGATTGCTCTTTTGCAAACATCCTCAATTCCCTTGCCCTCCCTTAGGTAGGCAAATCCTCAACTCTGGTTAAATCCAACTCTACATGCCTGCATCAAAGCAGAGAAAATAGCTAGAGAAAACAATAAAACCAAACCACTTGTTCTCATTTTAAACTCATTATGACTAAACTCAGGCGAGCCCTTAGTGCTAGTGAGTGAGCCCACTATATTCTGTGGTTGATTCACTCTCCTTCTACTTGAATAACTGTTTCTCACCTTCTTTTCCTCCTCAAACCTCCAATACATCTTTCCCAATCTCAAGTTAAGTTGTTGGCCTTACTTCCTATTTCACAATCAGAAGAAACTTTCCACGTATTCTGTGACAGCCATGGAGTTATGCCACTTGGATTTCCCTTGAAGAAGAGCCTGTCAGTCATTTGTGAGGGGTGCAGTGAGCTGCTGGCATGTGGCAGTAGCACCTGGGGGTCCACTGCAGCATTTGAACCCAAGACATTCTGTTTCAAAGCAGCCCCTAGCCAGTGGTTGAGCATGGAGGGGGTGCTGGGGTCTGGCCATTTCTAACAGAGTACTCCTCTATAGGCAGTCTTTCTACTGGAGCCCTGTTGGGTAAGTGAGTCTTTCTCAGAGCTGTGCTGCACTCACAGAAATTCTTACCCAATCCTCTTTCCCCCCTCTTCTTTTACAGGTGCCAGACTTTTCTGCCTATTTCTGTACCCTTCACCCTTTATCTCTCCCACACATTATTCCCAGTAAATAGCCTACATTTCTAGCTCTGTCTTGGAATCTGATTCCCAAAGAATCCAACTGACAAATACCCCTCACTACCATATGTACCTGTTTTTATTCTCATATTGTTATTCTTTATGTCTGCATTTATGGATGAAATATCCATACTCAGATGGGAAGCCAGTTCATCTTCTTGGGCACTAAATTTCATCCATTCTCATATTCTCAAGAATGTTGCTCCAGAAATTCTCCTCTGCATCTCCTATATTGATTTCCGTCTTTATTGGATCATACTCATTTAGCATACAAGTAGGTAGGAGGAAATTTGTCTCTCTCTGTCCTCCTTCCTTTCTTTCTTGAGCCCATTTCCCCCCTATATCTGTCTACTAAAATGGTTTTTGTCAGAGACACATGAACTCTATGTACTAAAAACAGTGACCTATTCTCAGTCGTCATTTTTCTTGAACATTTGACACCACTGATCATTCCTTTTCCCCTTAAAACACTTCACTTGCCTTACAAGATACTACTCTTTCTTGGTTCTTTTTCTACCTTGTTTGCTACTCTTTCTGTCTTCTTTGCTTGTTTCACTTTATCTTCCTGATCTCTAAATATTGGGATATCCCAAGCTCATCCTTGAATCTCCTTAACTCACTCCTTAGGGGATTTCACCCAGCTTCATGGGGCTTTAAGTATTACCTGTAGGCTGATGATTCCTGAATTTATATCTCTTAAGCAGACTCACATTCAATGACTCTTTGACATTTGGATTTCTAATAATAATATCTGACTTAACATTTAACAGTTATGTCTTTGATTTCTGTACTCACTTCCACCACCAAAATGCTCCTTCCTTGTTCTCTATCTCAATAATTCCATCCTCTAGTCATTTGGGTCAAAAACCTTGGAGCCATCCTTGTTTACTCTCCTCATGTCCCATGTCTAATCCATCACTACGGTGAGTTTTGCCTTCAAAATGGATCTGAGCATTTCTCATTACCTCCACTACTATCACCTGCTTCTGCCTTTGTTCCACTATAGTCTGTTTTTTAATGTTTATTTATTTATTTTGAAAGAGAGAGCATGCGTGTACAAGCAAGCGGGGGAAGGGCAGGGAGAGAGAGGGAGAGAGAATCCCAAGCAGACTCCATGGTGTCAGTGCAGAGCCTGATGCAGGGCTTGATCTCCCATGAACCATGAGATCATGACCTGAGCCAAAATCAAGAGTTGACCCTTAACCAACAGAGCCACCCAGGCACCCCTAACTATAGCCTTTTTATTCCTATCATCTTTTACAACACAGCAGTCAGAGTAATATTTTAAACTGTGAGCCAGTTTACATCACTCCTTAGCTAAAACTGCTTCCAATCACTACCCATTTTACTCAGGGATATGAACCTAACTATTCTCATTGTCTCTCACTCAGCTCTAATCACACTGGACTTCTTACTCATGAGGAAACAAATTATGCTTCTACTTCAGGGACTTTGCATTTGCTGTTCTTTCTACCTAGGTTTTCTTCCCCAGGTATCTTCATGGCTTGATCCTTCCTCCAAGTCTCTTGGATGTTGTTTACTCAATGAAGCCTCTCCTGACAACCTCTATAAGAAAAGAGCAAAACTCTCACAGCCTTCTCTATTGCTGTATTGTTTTCCATAGCTTATTTTACCATCTCCCACATATGTATTGACTTATTTATATGTTTCTTGTTGGTCTCCCCTAACTGAAATGTAAGCCCCATGGTGACAGAAACTTCTCTGTTTTATTTCACTAACACAACTTTATAGCCTATAACAGTGCTTTGAACAGGCACTCAACAAATATTTGTCAAGTGAACGTACGGTTTAATAATAATGGGTATCATATATTGAGCACTTACTATATGCCAGGAACTTATAAGGTAGTTGCTATCATCATTCCCAAATTATAGATGAGAAAACTGAGGATCAGAAAGGTTAAATAACTTGCTCAAGGTCATATAGCTAGTAAGTGATGGAGCCTGGATTTGAACCTCAGCAATCTAGCTCCAAAATTAATGCTCTTGGGATGCCTAGGTGGTTCAGTCAGTTAAATGTCCAGCTCTTGATTTCAGCTCAGGCCATGATCTCCAGGTTCATGGGACGGAGCACCACTTCAGCCTCTGTGCTGACAGCACAGAGCCTGCTTGCGATTCTCTCTCTCCCTCTCTCTGTCTCTCTGCCCCTCCCCTGCTTGTGCACACACACATGCGCACACACTCTGTCTCTCAAAATAAAAATTAAAAAAATAAAAAAACAAAACTCATACTCTTAACCAATATGTAATATTGCCTCAAAACATTATCAGATGATAACCTCAAAGTAAAAACAAGGCAAAACTAGACTAAAAAGTGTAAAAAGGCTTAATAGATTTTTATTTTTCCATGATGACTACTTCAATGCTTCTTTGGAAATATTAAGTATGAAAGTTCTCTCAAAAGGTTTTTTAAGCATGAGTTTAATCTGCCTACTGGGTAATCAAACCTGCCACTGGCCACAAACCTGCTTGAATAGACCTTCTTGAAGAATAAGGGAGTCATGAATCCATTGTCCCAATTATTACTCTACCCATAAAACAGTTCTAGGAGAGCAGGAAAGCTGGGGAGCAGCTCTAACACCTTCCTTCTTTCTCCAAAGCATTCATCAGAAATGGGCTTAGCAGCCACCTTCTAGATCACCACACTGTCAGCAGGGAGTATGACACAGAAGGAGTGTCAGTTCTAACTCAGTAAGTTTAAGGCTGTGTGTAACCTTGGCTGTTTATATATATTCTTGGAATTTCAGTTCCTAGAGCTGAAAAATGGGAATAATGTCTGTCTCATTAGGTGATTTTGAGGGCTAAGTGGGATAACTTTTGGAAAGTGCTCCTGTACAAAGTCGTGGATGTCCAATGAATATATGAGCTCTTTCCTTCCCCCTCTTCTCAGGGCCATATGACCAGCAAATGAGATAATGACTATTAGGCTGATCTTGCAAAGGCAAAGAACACTGTACAACTGAGGAGTCAGACATCTGGAATTCAGGGTAAGGGAATATCTTACTTTTCTTATTCCCCAGGTCTTATTTCCAGTCTCCTCAGCAAACTTCATCATTTGTAAGAAAGAAAATATCCAAGATGCTGCCTGATTTTAACTGTTGAAATGAAAACAGTGGGATTAGAATGAGGTTAAAAATCTTAAAAATTCACTTGGGGGCCTTGCTAAAATGCAGATTCTCAGACCATGGACCCAAAGATTTTAATTGAATAATTGAGGCAGAATGAGGGAATACAAAGGTGACTAATAATATGGAGCATCCAGAATGTTGTGCCACCTTAGTTGATCCACTCTAGAGAGAAGTTCATTTACTGTTTCCCAAGATTCTGTGTCCCTCAAACCTCTGACCACTATTTTAGAAGATTATAAGGAAATTTTCATTACTCTGCTAGGCTCCAAATTGCTGCCCAGTGGTTCTTGCCCCAGCTCAGATTGACAGCATCTACCTCTGATGCCACTTAGAAATGCCCTTTTTAAGCTTCTCTCCTTAATATAATAAGAAACATTAAGAGAACATAAGGAAAAGAAAAGGTTTGACAAGAAGTATGGTCAGAATTTAGATTCTTTACCATATTTCTCTCTTTTCTTTTTTTTTCTTTCTTTTTTTTTTTTAGAGAGAGAAAGCACATGTACAAAAGCAGGGGAGGGGAAAAGGAAGAGGGAGAGAGAGATTCTTAAGCAGGCTCCACACCCAGTGCAGAACCTGACAGGGGGGACGTGGGGGGGAGGGTGTTGGGGGATTGGGAGCTCGATCCCATGACCATGAGATCATGACCTGAGCTGAAATCAAGAGTCAGATGCTTAACCTACTGAGCCACCCAGGCACCGCTCTACTTTCTTAAAATAACATATTTAGTATTTATAATTAAAGGAAAAAGTGAATTAAGTCAATGGCATATAATAAGTCCAGTGTTTGTTGATTTAATGATATAGGAACAGAATACAAAGAGCACAAATCATGGGCCAGACAGACCAGCTCAACCACATACTAGCTGTATGACTTTGGGCAAGTTACTCAACTCCCCTGGGCCTCTTCCCTCTTAAGTAAAATATTGAGAATAACTCCCTTGCAGTGTTGTAATGAGAATTCAAAATAACATATGTAGGGGCACCTGGGTGACTCAGTTGGTTAAGCATCTGACTCCTGATATCAGCTCAGGTCACGATCTCACGGTTTGTGAGTTTGAGCCCCCCCATATGGCTTACTGCTGTCAGCACAGAGCCTGCTTCAGAACTGTCTCTTTCTCTCTTTGCCCTTCCCTTGCTCACATTCTCTCTCTCAAAAATAAAAATAAAACATTAAAAAATAAATAAATAAACTTAAAAAAATATTTGTAAAGCACAGTATCTGGCAGTTAATAGTCACTC